>NW_026652279.1:62737676-62750581 GCF_009828535.3 Hylobates moloch | reverse complement strand
TCCCAGACGGGGTGGCCGGGCAGAGGCACTCCCCACCTCCCAGACGGGGCGGCCGGGCAGACGGGCTCCTCACTTCCCAGGCAGGGCGGCCGAGCAGAGTCGCTCCTCACATCCCAGACGATGGGCGGCCGGGCAGAGGCACTCCTCACATCCCAGACGATGGGCGGCCGGGCAGAGACGTTCGTTCCTCACTTCCTAGACGGGGTGGCGGCTGGGCAGAGGCGCTCCTCACCTCCCAGACGGGGTGGCCGAGCAGAGGAGCTCCTCATAACCCAGACGATGGGCGGCCAGGCAGAGACGCTCCCCACCTCCCAGACAGGGCGGCGGCCAGGCAGAGGCTGCAATCCCAGCACCCTGGGAGGCCAAGGCAGGCGGCTGGGAGGCGGAGGCTGCAGCGAGCCAAGACCACGCCACCGCACTCCAGCCCGGGGAACACCGAGCACCGAATGAGCGAGCCTCAGTCTGCAGTCCCAGCACCTCGGGAGGCCGAGGCGGGCAGAGCACTGGAGGTCAGGATCTGGAGACCAGCCTGGCCGACATGGCGAAACCGCGCCACCAGCCAAAGGAGAAAAACGAGGGAGGGGTGGTGGTGCGCGGCGGCAATCTCAGGCAGCCCACAGGCCAGGGCAGGAGAATCACGGGAGCCGGACGCAGGGAGTCTGCAGCGAGCCGAGTGTACTCCAGCCTGGGCCACAGAGGGAAGAAAGAAAGAAAGAAAAAGGAAGGAAGGAAGCAAGCAAGCTAGCTAGCTAGCTACTGGTCCGCTTTCATGTTCCATCCTGTACACCTGGGCTCTGCCTTCTAGATAGCAGTAACAAAATTAGTGAAAGTACTAAAAGTCTCTGATATGCAGAAATAATGCATAAGCTGTCTTCTCTCTCTCTTGCTCTCTCCGCTTCAGCTGCCAAACAGGGAAGGGCCCCCTGTCCAGTGGACACGTGACCCACGTGACCGTACCTATCATTGGAGATGGCTCACACTCCTTACCTATCATTGGAGATGGCTCACACTCCTTACCCTGCCCCCTTGTCTTGTATCCAGTAAATAACAGCGCAGCCTGGCATTCGGGGCCACTATCAGTCTCTGCGTCTTGGTGGTAGTGGTCCCCCTGGGCCCAGCTGTCTTTTATCTCTGTCTTGTGTCTTTATTTCTACCACCTCTTGTTTTATTTCTACCACCTCTTGTCTCTGCACACGGGGAGAAAAACCCACAGACCTTGTGGGGCTCGTCCCTACAATGTTCCAACTGTATTCAGTACAGTAACATGCTGTATGGCTTTGTAGTTTAGGAGCAACAGGTTATACCATATAGCCTAAGTGTTCAGTCAGCTATACCGTCTAGGTTTGTGTCAGTACACTGTATAATGATGAAATTATTACACAATGAAATTGCCCAACAACGCATTTCTCAGAATGTATCCTTTTTTTTTGAGACCAAGTCTCACTCTGTCGCCCAGGCTGGAGTGCAGTGGCGCAATCTTGGCTCACTGCAACCTCTGCCTCCTGGGTTCAAGCGATTCTCCCGCCTCAGCCTCCCAAGTAGCTGGGACTACAGGCGCACACCACCACGCCCAGCTAATTTTTGCATTTTTAGTATAGACGGGGTTTACACCATGTTGCCCAGGCTGGTCTCAAACCCCTTAGTCTCCCAAAGTGCTGGGATTTCAGGCGTGAACCACCGCACCCGGCCAGAATATATCCTTATTATTAAACTATGCATGACTGTGTACACAATACCTTTATAGGTCAAAAGCAGTCAAATACTGGCCACGAGATACACTTAGTCCAAGTACACAAATAATTGCAGAAGAAGAAAGTGAAACTCCTCTTCCTGTCCCACTCATTCATCACAAAGTATACAGAAATCAGAATAACACCTGCCCTTTGCAATTTCAGACTCCTCTCTTTCTGCCTCTCCAAACCCGTCCCACGTTTGGCGATTCCTTTCCCTTCGACCTCCCCCCATCACGTCGCAGGTTCCTGGTCTACACCCCTTCTGCGTCCCCAACCAGTTTTGAGTCTCACAACCTCTGGTCCCATAACCCCTCTGCACTAAGGAGCACTAAACAAAATTCACGTCCGAACAAAGAGGCCAAAACAGCAACCCAGGATGTTTGCGCCTGCGCACTCTGGGCGCACAATACTCGGGCCTGCAGCCCAGCGCAGGCTTATCTGTGAGAGCAATTAAGATAACTTTCGGAGGGTCCAACCGCCTTCCCAGCTCCGAACTACATCTCCCAGAAGGCTCAGTTGTGCGATTATCTTTCCATGCAGACTTGTCCTCTTTCTGAGGCTGTCCAGCGCCTGGGGGCAGTAGGACGGGAGCGGGAACTAAGCCCATCTCAAACAGGTCGGAGTGGCTTTCTTTGGGGGCCAAGGCCGGAGGCTGAGCCAGGGCTCCATGAGGCCTCTGGGGCGCGAGCAGTTTGACGAGGGGGCGATGCTTTCGGCGGGGCTGACGCTAGGCGCGGACAGGAATTCTGACGATCGGGAGCCATCTTGTCCGGCCTTGATACGTCTCTCAGAAAAACTTAAAAATATTTTGCAGTTTGTTTATTTTGTGTCCCAGAGTTTTCACCATGATTATATAAAATCACCCAATGGTTGAGATAAATTTTGAACCCAAGATATTACTTGAGCCTGAATCTAAAAACCATATTCTCTTTATTAAGCACATTCTTCTCACAACCTAAACATTCAGTGATCAAAAAAGTTTACATGAATTTGGGAACACAAATTACTGGGAGCTTATAAAATGCCAAGTAAAATGTTTTCTTAATGTATCTATTTACCCATCTATCATCTTCAGTTCTAATCCAATGACACAGGACTTTATTCTAGTTTTCTTTCCACATTTGTACTTCCCTTTTTTGACAATGAGAAAACTGGCTCCCTCTTCAAAGCGTGTGTGTGTGTGTGTGTGTGTGTGTGTGTGTGTGTCTGTGAAATCTCCTAGGTGTCCAATCTCTCATTGGCACTGTCACCAATGATGCCCCATCTAGATATGCCTGGCTTCCTCACCGTTATGCTGGGCTCACCTATATGCTGGGCTCTGATATTCCCTGTTCTGCATGGACACCCTTCTGTCTCTGCCCAAGTTTAAACCCCATGCTGAGGGACCCCAGCCTGGAAACCCTCCTTATCCTGTTTGATGATAACCTGAGCTAGGCTGTCTTTCAGCCAAGATGACCTTCTCACCTTACTTGTGCTCTGACACCTCGTTCTGGGTCAGTCCTCACATGGACACCCTTGACACCTCTCTCAAGCTCTGATATTCTGCACAAATAGCCCCTTTAATCCCACCTTGGAACCAAGCCCCTAGGTCATCCTGTCTCCCTGCACCTACACGGATGCTCTTTGGATCCTGTTTGGGATCTCATAGCTCCTAATGGGCTGACACCCTGCATGGATGCCCTTTTTGCACACTCAGGTCCACTTTGCTCCCCACTCTCTGGCATGGACACCTACCTTGCTGAGTTCATCAAATACCCTTGGACTCATTATTCTCAGAAAGGGCAAGGAAGAAGATAGAGGCAAAACCGATTTTTGAAGAGACTTCAAATGGAATAAAGCGGGCTTGATCAGGAGAGACTTTGTTTAAATCAAGGTTTATTATCTTTCTCCCCAGACTAACCCTTTCTTCTTTTTCTATCTGTGGTAGCATTCTCATAATCTTAAACTCTGGTGAAAACAGAAAATGATTGTCAATGAACATCTACTAAATACTGGTTAGAAAATAATTTTTGTGAAAAGTTTTCCAAGCCATGGGAGTTTCTTCCTTATCTTAAGTACCTTGAATCATTTTCTTTGGAGTTGTAAAGGCTTGGGATCATATAATGAAAAAGAAACACTTCTTACTAAAATGTCATAAGAATGCCAACTTCTCCTGTGTCTTTGGCCCCTAGGGTGGGAAGGCAAACTTTCATGTTGTACAAGGATTATATCCTGGCATCACAAATCTGTTTAAACCTTGGAAATCAAACGTACTGATTCCTCTTCCAAAAACTGTCGTTAATTCATTGTTTCATTAGACAGGTCCTGGACTTTGGTTTCTCTTCTGGTAAAGTGAGAACAGTGTCTCCCATTAGCCAAAATAAACAGAGGCGGTGAAATAATAATGTAACACCAAGACATGCTGCACTTCTCGGGTGAAAACTTTTATGTAAGTACCAAGTATTGATTTATTTCTAAAATACCATTATCTTTATTAGAAACACTCCAGAGGGCAAAATACTTTCATTGTTTTGGAAATTAAACAAAAGTACAAGCAAATATTGGCTTAAAATGTAACTAACTGGACCATTTTAAAGATAATAATTCATATCACTGACATTCAAAATAAAATAATCATGTAAAATGAATTTTTTGGTTGTTTGTGATGGGAAAGTACAGAGGCTGGCTTTTTGGTCATGGAGTTTAATAAAGTTAATAGAAATTTGTGGATGTTTGGAGAAAGACAGATTGGCCAAATTACCCCTGGAATACTTTTACTTTGTATTTTATCCCATCTATTTTATTCTCTCTTTCATAAAAGAAAGTATCAGAGCTTTTAAACTTTGAGTTTACGACCCTTAGATTTTATTATGAACTATCAGTTCTGCTCTTAACAAGCCACTTGGTCCAATTCCCTCTATATTTTATTGACTAAATGACTTTGGCTGAATTACATTCAGATAAAGTTGTCAATTGTTGTAGTTGGCCTGAGAGGCCAAATGATCAAATAGAAAGCATAAGGTGTCCCAAGTATTGGGTTCATACACAAGGTCTGCGGAATTTTAGTTATTTTCTTCTTTAGGCCTCAGTTTCACTTGTCAAAGGATAAATATGTTGAAATTTATTCATCTCAGGTTGCCTTGTGTGACACTAAATAAATGCAAAAACAAGTTTTGAAATTCTAGAATGCTATGTGGTGGAAGACACTAATTTTTATATTCAATTTGATATATATTTATATTCTAACATAATCTCCATTTGTTAAGTGAATTTATCTTTACTCCAACATTGACAGTACTTTCCAACTACTTTTCTCTATGCAGTGGAACCACTATTCCTCTAATCACATAGGCTGGAGATTTTATAGAACCATTCTAATTTTCTGTTAATTGTTTCTGATTTCTCCAATTTTTTATCTAGCTTCATTATTTCTTCCTCCATGTTACAGCTCAGCTTTTACTTTTTCACTCAGTCGTCATTGCTATCAATCTATGTTGAATTGTCTTCTTTAGTAATAAGTCAGTAGACAGTGTAGCAGGAAGCATGATCAGCATTCTTCCCACTTGGGAGCCTTACCTCAGAGAAAAGCGCTTAACCACAAAAGAGCCTTTGGTCACATTTTAGCTAAAACTCCTCAGCAGAAAGCAGAATTGGCTTTTATGCCTCATATGCCAAATTCTGTTTTGGTAGAGGTACTTTGGAGGTACCTAAACTTGCACAAAAGCAGAGAATGATATCAAGATGATAGAGGCTACAGACTGTATACAGAAGAAATATAGGAAAGGAATTGTAATTATAGTTGGGGGAGAGGTTCTCCAAAGAACTGAGATTGTCCTGCTCGTAAACAAAGCATAAGATTGGAGTGAATGATATTTGGAAATCTGGCGTAGGAAACAGTCAGCACCTAGGACACTGGTTATCAGAAAGCAGAGCCTCAGCCTGTGGGTGGGAACGTAGATCTTCGGAGAGACTATTAAGAGCCAGTACTGTCTCCACACAAAGGCAAGGAACTGAGTGTAAAAGTTTATAAGGTATTCAGAACCAACTAATTAGAGATGGGAATCTGGTAGTTGAGCCAAATAAGAAGCCAAGTTATCAAAACTGAGGAAAATAAGTAAGTGTCTTAAATGCAAAGTGAATGACGTTGACCTCTACAAATTTGGGTCAAAGCTCATTAAATCCTTTTTATCTGAAGTCAAATTTGTCCTAGGGATTGAGATGTTGCTGAAGCTAATTCAGCTATGGAGAAAGGAGTCCTCAAGACCCTTGGAATGAGGCAAGGTTGGCTGACAGTTGCATTGTCAGGAAAAGAAAACTGGCTTTAAAATCAAGACACATGGATCCTAGGCCATTCTCTTACTACCTTGTGACTATGAGCAAGTAACTGACATTTTTTAGAATTAGTTTTGTCATCTATGAAGTGGTGATAATATTGTCTATGTAATAAGAATATTGTAAGATTTAAATAAAATGATACATAGTTTTGGGGACGACAGTGGGCAATATATTCATTGATATTCTGATTTAAAAAATGACATTTCTACCACGTTCATGAGTAAAGCAAAGAGATTTATAAAACTTTTGAAATTATATGCAAGCCTGGCTGGAGTGCAGTGGCATGATCCTGGCTCACTGCAGGATCACTTGGGTTCAAATGATTCTCCTGCCCCTGCCTCCCAAGTTGCTGGGATTACAGGCATGCACCACCATGCCCAACTAATTTTGTATTTTTAGTAGAGATGGGGTTTCACCATGTTAACCAGGCCAGTCCTGAACTCTTGACCTCAGGTGATCCGCTTCCCTTGGCCTCCCAAAGTGCTGGGATTATGGGTGTGAACCACCACGCCTGGCCAGGAGTCACATTCTAAAACAAAATTAGTGTTGTTAATTGTTTTTGGAGCAAATGTGAATAAATCATCTTTTTGTTCAACAAATATTTCTTGAGTATCTATTACATGCCAGGCACTGCTTTAAGTGTTGGCCATGGAGCTTATGTTATGGTTGGGAGAGATAGGCTCCAATGAACATAATGTAATACATTAAAATGAGTTAACTGTTATGAAAAAAATAAAGCAAGAGAAGTAGAGGGTTGCAATTTTATTTTGTTGAATTGTCTATCTGTATTCCTTTGGATCTCACTGAGTTTCCTTAAGGTTATTATTTTGAACTACTTTTCTGGCATTTTGTTTGTTTCTTTATCATGGGGCCTGTTACTGGAGAATTACCGTGTTCTTTTGGAGGCATCATGTTTCCTGGCTTTTTCATGTTTTATGTGTTTCTAGTTTGATTTCAATGCATCTGGTGAAATAGTCACCTCTTCCAATTTTATGGAGTAGGTTTTGTAGAGAAACACTTATTCATATGTATAGGACTTGGGGATGTCAGTTAGATGGGGTGCATTGCCTCTGGTTCTAGGTAGATGCAATAGTATAGCCTCTACATAAGTTTTTCAGCCATAATTCACACTAATGACATATGGGAGTTTCTCAGTGGCCTGGGCTGCAAGGGCTTGTGGCAGCAGGCATGTGGCTCTGCTGATGAAGGACTCACCAGGTTTCTTAGGACAGGTGCACATGGTGGGTCATCTGACTTGGGGTCTGGATCTCTGGGGTTGCGGTCCTGGGGTTATTCTCTGGCCAGGAGCATGGACGCACAGTTGCTCAGCTGGCCTGAGGGTGTTTTGGTTGTGAGTGGCCTGTGAGGTTGTTTCTCAGACCTGGGATGGGGTGCAGGGTTGCAGATTGCAATTTTAAGTGGAGTAGTTAGGGTAGGCTTCATTGGAAAGGAGATACTTTAAACAAGGATTTGTGGAAGTGAGTGAGTAAGCTGTGTGAATACTTGAGGGAAGAGTGATTCAGGCAGAGGGAATAGCCAATGCAAAGGCCTTTAAAGCAGTGTATTAGTCAGGGTTCTCTAGAGGGACAGAACTAATAAGATAGATGTGTATATGAAGGGGAACTTATAAAGGAGTATTGACACATGATCACAAAGTGAAGTCCCACAATACGCCATCTGCAAGCTGAGGAGCAAGGAAGCCAACCTGAGTCCAAAAGCCTCAAACGTAGGGAGGCTGATAGTGCAGCCTTCAGTCTGTGGCCAAAGGCCTGAGAGCTCCTGGCACTGGTATGGGTCCAAGAGCCCAAAAGCTGAAGAAGTTGGAGTCTGATGTTTGAGGGCAGGAAGCATCCAGCATGGGAGAAGGATGGAGACAAGAAGACTCAGCAAGTCTGCTCTTTCCACCCTTTTCTGCCTGCTTTCTTCTAGCTGTGCTGGCAGCTGATTAGATGGTACCCACCCAGATTGAGGATGGGTCTGCCTCTCCCAGTCCACTGACTCAAATGTTAATCTCCTTTGGCAATACCCTCATAGACACACACAAGATCAATACTTTGCATCCTTCAATCCAATCAAGTTTGACACTCAACATTAGCCATCACAAGAGGGTATAAGAAAACTATAGCCTGTGGGCTGTATCTAGCCTGTCAACTGTTTTTGTCAGTAAAGGTTTATTGTCATACAGCTATGCACATTTGTTTCCCTTTGTGTATGGTTTCTTTTGTGCTAAATCAGCAGAGTTGAATAGTTGCAATAGAAACTCATATTCACAATAGCCAAGATGTGGAAACAACCTAAGTGTCTGTCAAGGATCAATGGATAAAAACAACTGTGGTACATATATAATGGAACATTATTCAACCTTAAAAATACAAAATCCTGCCATCTGTGACCGCATGGATTAACCTGGAGGACATTATGCTAAGTGAAATAAGACAGGAACAGAAAGACAAATGCTACATGATTTCACTTACATGTGGAATCTAAAAAAAAATCAAATTCTTAGAAGCAGAGAGTAGCTGATAGTTACCAGGGGCAGGAGTGGGGTGGGGTTGTGTGTTGTTGGGGAGGTGGGGAAATGAGATGATATCGGTTAAAAGGTACAATGTTTCAGTTATGTAGGATGAATAAATTCTAGAGACCAATGTACAGCATTGGTACTATAGTTAATAATACTGTACAGTATATTTGAAATTTACTAAGAGAGTAGCTCTTCAGTATTCTCACCACAAATGCAAAAAAGGTAAATAGGTGGAGATGGATATGTTAATTAGCTTGACAGTAGTAATTAGTTCACTAAATATATGTATATCAAAACACCATGTTGTACACCTTAAATATGTACAGTTTTTATTAAGTAAAATAAAGATGCTTAACTTTCCAAAATAAAAGGATAAAAGGGAAAGGAGAAAGAAGCTTATGGCCTTCAAGGCCTAAACTATTTACTATCTGAAACACATTACAAAAATATTTGCCAACTGCTGCTCTAGAGGCCAGTGCTGGAGTGGAATGAACAACTAACAAATTCCTACTTTTACTATTTTGTGAGGAAATAACTTTTTTTAAAAAATTATTTATTAATTGGTTCTTATTCTTATGATGATGAAAGCTTTTCAGCTTATTCAGACTATATCTAGAAAAGCACATTATTAATACACAGGTTCATTCTTTAAACAGACAAAATAAGACATTCACCTGTTTTTAATCATCTTTATTTTTTCTAATAGTGACAATTATGCTTTTATTTATTTTTTACATTTTGGTTATTAACAAAAGTTTTTCACGCTCAAAGAACATTAAAAAACAAATGGTGAACAGAGTGTGATAACAGACTATGTCCAACAGGTGGCTGTATTTCTCAAAGTTTCAAAACTAGCCCAATTGCCTGTTGCATGCAAATTTCCATCTCAGTTTTCAGCCACCACACATTAATTCTGTGATTCCAGGATAATTAATTCTATAACAGAGGATTAAACAGTGGGGGTGGAAAGTGATAAGTAATCACATAACCAGAGATTATTTTATTGACTTTATTCAGATCAGTACTTCTATTGCTCATTCGACAGATTCAAAATCAATATTTGACCATGTCTTCAGCCTGGTTAGGCCCTCTGTGATGCCCTCTCAAATTAAATAGGAAGTATACAGAAGAGGTGAGAATTTGTAGTTAAAGATATTGAGTAAAGTCCTGTATGTGCCATGTGGTAGCTGACTGAATTAGGAAGTTATTTAGCCCCTTGCTATGATTTAATCAGTAAAAAGAACTGAATAATAATTCCTACTGTATCACAAGAGGTTTTCTATAGGATTTTGGGAAAACTCTTTATATCAACATGTTTTGTACTAAATATTATTATTACTATTCACTATCCTTTCTTTCTCTCTCAAATGCTTTTCACATTCTATTCTACCAGAAATATCAATGGATAGATCTCATCTTGCTAACTTTGAATGATCTCTAGATGATTGCATTGGCTTAATTGTTTAAAAGATTTGAAGGCATTCTTATTTCCTGAGCCCTGGCATCTGGACATTTGAAGCCATATCATACCAAATTATTTTCCAAGTATTTTCTCCTGAATATTTCTGTACTTCTGTTTGTCTCCTACAATGTTATTGGCCAACAAGGAATCTGGTTTTACTTAAAATTACTATTTACATTTTTTTGTTCAGGTTAGTGTGTCTTTGTCAGATATTCTCTTTTTAATCCTCATAAAATTATGCTATCCTTAGTCCCTTATTTTAATATTCTAAGTTAATGTGCAGAAAATTGAATTCAGCAATTTATATACTATATATAAGACACTGTGCTAAAAGTTTTAGTATATACAATTCTAACCTCAGGAAGATTACAACCAAATGTGAAATATAATGAGAAGAGACAAGCCTCTAAGCTACAAGTCAGAAAAATCTATGATTTTCTACTCACTTTGTTACCAGATATCTACTTCTCATATCACTCTCTCTCTGCAGAAAAATTAAGGAGCAGTTAGTGGACTCGAAAAATGTTGGCAGGCTCTCTATCTACCTCAGATACATACCTGTGCTTCTGGATTTGCCATATCGAGTTATTTTATTTGACCTGGTCTTTACATGACCCTATAGTCATCAGGATAACAACAGATGTTTAAGGTATCTGTGTGGCTATGTGATAATCCTAGTTCTGTTTTGTCTCCTTTTGTTTTATTTTCATTTGTAATTCATAAATAATCATATATATTTATGGGGTACAATGTGATATTTGGATATATGTGTACATTGTGCAATGATTGTATTAAGTTAATTCACGTGTCCATTTTTTTTGGACATTTAAAACCTGTTTTTTAAAAGTCATTTTGAAATACACAATACATTATTATTAACTGTGGTCATCATGCTGTTCAATAGGTCCTAAAACTTATTTCTCCTTACTAAAATTTTGTACCCTTTGACTAACACTTAATCATTCCCCTCCCCTTCCATCACCCCATATCCAGCCTTTGATATCCACCATTTTACTCTCTAGTTTTATAAATTTGGTCTCTTTAGATTTCACATATAAATTAGACCATGTGTATTTGCCTTTCTGTATCAGGCTTATTTCACATAGCATAATGTTCTCTGGGTTTATCCATGTTGTAGCAAATGACAGGATTTCCTCCATTTTTTAAGCTGAATGGCATATCATTGTGTATGTATACCATATTTTCTTTACACATTCATCAATTGAGGGACACTTAGACTGATTGCACGTTTTGGCTATTATGAATAATATTGCAATAAACTTGTGAGTGCACTTCAACATACTGATTTCAGTTCATTGGAATATGTACCCAGAAGTGGGATTGCTGGATAATATGGCAGTTCTATTTTTAGTTTGTTGAGGAGCCTTTATGTTGTTTTTCATAATGGCTGTACTAATTTAAAATCCCACCAGCAGTGTGCACCTGAGTTCCTTTTTCTTCCTTGTCTTTTTGATAATAGCCATTCTAACAGGTGTAAGATCTGACAAACCTAATTCTAAATGCCCTTCTAAATCTAGGAAAGCATGTATGGGAGATAGTAATAATGTCTTCTAAGTCAGTCAAATGCTTTATAATTTAGTCAGTTGAGCTCATATTTTGGTATTGTAGAGAGGACATGAGAAGTAGAGCAGGGCAATATTGGTAAGAAAATACTTGCACTCTATTTGATCCTTTCTTGTAAAACACCATCCATTGCCTAACATTAGATCTTTGCTACTCAACACATCATTAGCACCTTTCCTACAATTGTTGAAGTAATATATCTTTGTTTGAAATGATAAATTTTCTGTACCCTATTGGAGTCACAGCAAAGATGCAAGTTTTTATTCATACGTCTTTCAAAGCACTGGAAATAACCAATTAAAAATTGTCGTATGTTGCTAGAAGTGCCAGTTTGAAAGTGGTGGTGTAGAAGCAAGCTGGCTCCATTTTCCCCCAGAGAAAACAGAAAACAAATATGCAGCACAGAGATTATCACCAGCAATAGACCAGAACTCAAATATGAGGATAAGACATTTCCTATGGCCACAGATAAGTGAAAAACCTCTGAGCAGGTGGTGAGAGAATTGAACTTTCGTATCTGCAATGCTCCTCTTCCCCAATCTGTCCAGCACCAAGTGTATGGAAAATTACCCCCCAACTTATGGTTTCTATACTGGAATAAGTGAGATTGAGGTGAACAATTAGCTTCCCCACCATTTGGGATTCCATGTAGGAGACCTGTCCCTGGCTCAAATCATGGGAAGCATCAGGAGTGCCAGAAGGGAAAAATATCTCTGAGGAGAGCCAAAGACAAAGAGGGGAGGTGGGACTCCCATTGCCAGCCCTGGAAATTCTGATTTGTAACTCAGCCAAAAAAGGTGCCAAATCAGACTGGCTGTTCAGCAGAACTGTCCTGTAGGAGACTTGTTCCACAGGTCCCCTGAACATGAACTCCTAGCCACCTTCCCTTGAATTAGGGAGGTCCCAAAGGCAATACAGGGAAATCCCTTTTGGGACCTCTCTAATTCAAGATGGGTGGCACTCTGTTTCCTAGAACCAAGGCAAACCTAGGCTTAGGGTGTCATCTCATACCAAAAAGGAAGGAGTGACCTAGTGGACATATTTTAAAAACCTAAAGAAGCCAAACAGAGAATATTGGAATAGATAACTAATCTTTCAATGCAAAGACACAAATGTATACCCACAAGAAACAACAGCAAACAGGGAACCATGATCTTCCCAAAGGGACAAAGCAAAGAATCAGTGACTAACTCTAACAAGATGGTGATATGTTAACTCTCTGACCAAGAATTCAAAATAGGAGTTTTAAGGAAACTAAGTGATCTCCAAAATAACAGAAAAACAATTCAGA
>NW_026652279.1:62445767-62737666 GCF_009828535.3 Hylobates moloch | reverse complement strand
CAAACAGGTGTATGAAAAGGTGCTCAACATCATTGATTACCAGAGAAAGGCAAATCAAAACTACAACTTGATAAAATCTCACCCCAGTTAAAATGGCTTATATCCAAAAGACAGGTAATAACACATGCTGTTGATGATGTGGAGAAAAGGGAAGTATCATACACTGTTGTTGGGAATGTAAACTAGTACAACCATTATGGAGAACAGCTTGGAGTTTACTCCAGAAACTAAAAATTGAGCTAGCATATGATCCAGGAATCCCACTTCTAGCTATATACACAAACTAACAGAGTAAAAATAGAGAAAATCCAAATAAACACAATCAGAAATGACAAAGTGGACATTGCCACTGGCCCCACAGAAATACAAAAAGCCCTCAAAGACTGCCATGAACACCTCTGTGTACACAAACTAGAAAACATAGAAGAAATGGATAAATTTCTGGAAATATAAAACCTCCCAAGATTGAACCAGGATGAAACTGAATACCTGAACAGATCAATAACCCATTCTGAAATTGAATCAGTAATAAAAAGCCTATCAACTAGAAAAAGCCCTGGATCAGATGGATTCATAACTGAATTCTATCAGATGTATTATGTAAAGATGACCTGGTACAATTCCTACTGAAACTGTTCCAAAGACTTGAGAAGAAGAGATTCCTACCTAAATCATTAAATGAGGCCAGCATCACCCTGTTACCAAAACCTGACAGGGACACAACAACAACAACAAAGAACTTCAGGCCAATATCCTTGATGAACATAGGTGCAAAAATTCTCAACAAAATACTAGCAAACTGAATCCAGCAGCACATCAAAATCTACCATGATCAAGTAGGCTTTATTGCTGGTTGGTTTAACATACCCAAATCAATAAATATGACTCATCACATAAACAGAACTAAATAAAAACCGAATAACTATCTCAATAGATACAGAAAAGGCTTTTGGTAAAATCCAACATCACTTCATGTTAAAAACCCTCAATAAACTAAGCACTGAAGGAATATATCTCAAAATAATAAGAGCCATCCATGACAAACCCACAGCCAACATCATACTGAATGGGCAAAAGCTGGAAGCATTCCCTTTGAGAACTGGAACAAGACAAGGATGCACTCTCTTACCACTCTTTTTTGTCTTTTTGAGACAGAGTCTCGCTCTGTTGCCCATGCTGGAGTGCAGTGGCTCCATCTTGGCTCACTGCAAGCTCCGCCTCCCGGGCTCACACCATTCTCCTGCCTCAGCCTCCCGAGTAGTTGGAATTACAGGCGCCCGCCGCCATGCCCGGCTAATTTTTTATATTTTTAGTAGGACAGGGTTTCACCGTGTTAGCCAGGGTGGTCTTGATCTCCTGACCTCGTGATCCACCTGCCTCGGCTTCCGAAAGTGCTGGGATTACAGGCATGAGCCACTGCGCCCAGCCTCTCACCACTCTTATTCAACATAGTACTGCAAGTCTTAGCCAGAGCAGTTGGGTAAGACAAAGAAATAAATGGCACCCCAATAGGAAGAGAGGAAGTCAAGCTATCTCTGTTTGCAGGCAATATTATTCCACACCTAGAAAACCACATAGTTTCTGCCCAAAAGCTCCTAGATCTAGTAAACAACTTTAGCAAAATTTCAAGATACAAAATCAATATACAAGAATAGTAGCATTTCTATACAGTAACAACATCCAAGCCAAGAGTCAAATCAAGAACACAATTATATTCACAATAGCCACAAAAAGAATAGAATCCTTAGGAATTCAGCTAACCAGGGAGGTGAAGGGTCTCTACAAAGAGCTTTACAAAACACTGCTCAACAAAATCAGAGATGACACAAACAAAGGGAAAAACATTCCACGCTCATTCATTGCTAGAATCAATATTGTTAAAATGGCCATACTGCCCATAGCAATTTACAGATTCAATGATAATCCTATCAAACTACCAATGACATTCTTCATAGAGTTAGGAAAAACTATTTTAAAGTTTATGTGGAACCGAGAAAGAGCCTGAATATCCAAGGCAATCTAAGCAAAAAGAACAAAGCTAAAAATCTCATATTACCCGACTTTATACTAGAAGGCTAGAGTAACCAAAAGAGCATGGCACTGGTACAAAAACAGACCAATTGAACATAACTGAGAGCCCAGAAATAATGCTGCACACCTACAGCCATATGATCTTCAACAAAGTTGACCAGAATAAGCAATGGTCTATTCAATAAATGGTGCTGTTATAATTGGTTAGCCATATGCAGAAGATTGAAACTGGACACCTTTCTTTCACCATATACAAAAATCAACTCAAGATGGATTAAAGACTTAAATATAAAAGCTAAAACTATAAAAACTGTGGGGGAATAACATAGGAAATGCCATTCTGTACGTAGGACTTGGCAAAGATTTCCTAACAAAGACCTCAAAAGCAATTGCAACAAAAATAAAAATGGACAAATGGGACCTAATTAAATGAAGTAGCTGCACAGCAAAACTATCAATGGAGTAAACATACAACCTACAGAATGGAGAAAACATTTGCAAGTTATGTATCTGACAAAGGTCTAATATCCAGAATTTATAAAAAGCTTACACACATTTAGAAGCAAAAAACAACCCCATCAAAAAATTGGCAAAAGACAGGTACAGACACTTCTCAAAAGAAGACATACACATGGTCAATATGCACATGAAAAACTGCTTAACATCATGAATCGTTACAGAATTGTAAATCAAAACCATAATGAGATACCATCTCATACCTGCCAGAATGGCTATAATTAAAACGTCAAAAAATAACAAATGCTGGCAAGGCTGCTGAGAAAAAGGAATTTTTATACACTGCTGGTGGGAATGTAAATTAGTCTAGCCATTGTGAAAGCAGTTTGGCTATTATTCAAATAACATAAGAAAGAATTGCCATTTACCCAGCAATCTCAATATTGGTTATTTGCCAAAAGGAATATAAATCATTCTATCATAAAGACACATGCATTCGTATGTTAATTGTAGCACTATTCACAATACCAAAGACGTGGAATTAACCTAGGTGACCATGGTAAACTGGATAAAGAAAATGTGTTACATATATGCCATGGAATACTATGCAGCCATAAAACAGAATGAGATCATGTCCTTTGCACTAATATGGATAGAGCTGGAAGCCATTATCCTAAGTGGACTAATGCAGGAACAAAAAAGCAAAAAAAAAAAAAAAAAGCAAATACTGCATGTTCTCACTTGTAAGTGGGAGCTAAATATTGAGTACATATAAACACAAAGAAGGTTACAACAGACACCAGGGCCTACTTTAGGGTGGAGTGTGGGAGGAGGGTAAGGATTGACAAACTACCTATGGGGTACTGTGTTTATTGCCTGGGCAACAAATAATCTGTATACCTAACTCCCATGACATGCAATTTACCTATATGACAAACCTGCCATGTACCCCTAAATCAAAAATAAAAGTTAAAAAAAAAAAGAAAAGCAAAATGAGCATAATGGTAGCAACAATAGGCCCACTGTTAGGATAACATGTAAAAACAAATAACTAAATGGATATAATTAGATTGTTTGTAACACAAAGAAAGGATAAATGCTTGAGGTGATGGATACTGCATTTACTCTGATGTGATTATTATGCATTGTACGCCTATATCAAAATATCTCATGTACCTCATAAATGTATACACCTGCTATGTACCCACAGAAATTTTTTAAAGATGTAAAAAGCTTGTACCCAGCAAAAGAAACAATCAACAAAGTAAAGAGGCAACCTACAGAATGGGAGAAAATATTTGCAAACTCTCCATCTGACAAAAGATTAAAATAAGAATATATAAGGAGCACAAACAACTTGATATAAAAAAATCTGATTGAAAAATGAGTCAAAGACCTGAATAGACATTCCTCAAAAGAAGACATACGAGGAGAGAATCTGGTTAAAGATGGCTGCCCGGAAGCATTTCATGACTGCCTGCTCCATACAGAAGAGCTGGAGTAGTGTACAGTCACACATTCAGCACATTATCCAAGAGAGAATGCTGGAATTCAGCAGTGAAATGAGGAACAACACAAAAGAAAAAGGAGAAGGAGAGACAGTCTCCCTGGCCAGGAGTAACTCTCCTGGGGAGAGTTACTAGTTACTCCTGGGGAGGGGTGAGTAATAGACTTCCAGTAGCCCACACCCCTACTGTGTTATTATGCTATCCTAGCTGAGGAAGAACACTTTGACCATCTCAACCCCTGAGACAAACAGGAATCTGCTGGGAGTCCCTGGAATGAAACTGCTGCAGAAGGGAGCTTGTACTAAGACCAATACACTGTCTGAGACCTAAGCAGCTTCAACAAGGCAGCATTTTCAATACTAGTCTCTGACAAACTTTACACTCGCGCTTAGAAGTAGGTGAGGCCTGGGTGGCAGCAGATGGTGTCAGGAAGTAAGCACTGCTGGAGTCTGAGACCAGGATATAAGCAGGGTGTGATTCACCTTTGGAAGTTGATCTCAAGCTGGGTGTGGGCTTCTGCAGCTAGACCAGGGAGTGAGCCCTGCTGGAACTAGTGTCTGAAAGGAACCTGTATCAGCTACCCATCAGCCCAGGCTGTGGCCATTGAGGGTGGCTCCACCCTCTCTAGTGGTGGATCCTCAGCACGGCTGCTACCCACCTCTCACCTGAGCACTCCATCTGCTATTTGAGGATCACTCTGCCTCTGCTCACAACAGCTGGTGCCTACTCTCACCACTGGGGTTAGGGCCTCCCATGGAGACCCATTCACCCCATTGCAGCCACTGCTAACATTAGCGAACACCACTTATGATCCAGAAAATTGTCCCATCATTGCTATTCCCATTGTTCACACCACATCTGATTCCCAGGGTCCTGAGAATCTGTTCACCTGCCAGGTCCATAACTACCATAATGGCATTCAAGAATGCCACCTGGAGGCTGAAGAATCAGCCTGCCAGTAACTGCCAATACAGGTGCTAGTGTGCACCATCCTGGGGCACAAAGATAGGTATGCTCAGCCCACTGCTGCCACAATTGTGACCTGCAGACTGGCCAGTCTAGCTTCCCAGTCCCAGCACAACTTCACTACAGCCTCCACTAATAACTACATCTAACCCACTGAAAAAAAAACACAAATACCACTGATGCTTTTTACAATCAATGAAATCATACAGAGACTATAGTACTGCATTCACCTAGAATCACAGCAAAAATACCCTACCCAACTAACACCATAGATATGTCTTCAGATAAAAGTCCTTCCCTACTAATGTAAATTCAAAAATAAGAAGGAGCAACTGTTATACCAGATGCACAGATATCAATTTAAGGGCAAAGGAAACATGAAAAAGCAAGGAAATATGATGTTTCCAGAGGAGTATATTACAGGCCAGAAGGTAATGCAATGATATAAGAATTCTACATTCAACAAAATTATCCTCCATAAATGAAAAAGAAATAAAGTCATTTCCAGGTGAACAAATGCTGAAGGAATTAGTTACTACTAGACTAGCCATACAAGGAATGCTTAACGAAGAGAGTCCTAAAACTGGCAGCAAAGAATGACATTTATCATCATGAAAACACACAAAAATATAAAACTCACTGGTCATGCAGTCATACAAAGGAGAAAGAGAAAGGATTCCAATGGTGTTACTACAGAAACCCACCAAACCTAAATGACAAAGCATAAGAGAAAAAGAAAGAAAAGAAATTATAATAACCAGGGTACGATTAATAATATGACAGGAACAAAGCCTCACATGTCGATAATAACCTTGAAAATAAATGGATTAAATTCTCCTCTTAACAGATATAGAATTACTAGAGTTTTAAAAATAATCCAATTACATGCTACTTAAAATAAACACTCTTTAGCAGTAAAGACACATGTAGACTGAAAGAAAAGGGATGGAAAAAATATTCCATGCAAATTCAAACCGAAAGCATGCAGGAGTAGATATACTTACAGAAGATAAAACATACTTTAAGAACAATTTAAAAAAGGACAAATAGTGCATTATATAAGGATAAAGGGATCAATCCTGCAATTGATACCTCAATTCTAAATATATATGCACCAACAACTGGAGCATCCAGATTTATAGAGCAAATATTAGTCTATCTAAAGAGAGAGATAGAGTGCAATACAATAATAGTGGGAGGCTTCAACACCTCACTCTCAGCATTAGACAGATCATCTAGACAGCAAATCAACAAAGACGCTTTGGATATAAACTGAACTTTAGACCAAATGGACCTAACAGACATTTACAGAATACTGTATCCAACAACTGCAGAATATACATTGTCTCCATCAGCACATTGAACATTCTCCAGGATAGACCACACTTTAGGCCACAAAACAAGTCAACCAGTTTTTAAAAATGGAGATAATATCATGTATCTTCTCTGACCATAATGGAATAACATTAGCAATCAATAGCAAGAGGAACTCTGAAAAATATACAAATACATAGAAATTAAACATGTTCCTGAGTGACCATTGGGTCAATGAAGAAATTAAGATGGGAATATAAACATCTTTGAAATAGATGAAAATGACAATACAACATACCAAAACCTGTGGGATAAAGTAAAACCAGTGCTACAGGCAATTTTATAGCAATAAATGCCTACATCAAAAAGTATTAATATTGGAGAGGCTGAGGCAGGAGAATGGCGTGAACCCGGGAGGCGGAGCTTGCAGTGAGCCGAGATTGCGCCACTGCACTCCAGCCTGGGCGACAGAGCGAGACTCCGCCTCAAAAAAAAAAAAAAAGTATTAATATTACAAAATAACAATCTAACAATGCACAACAGGGAACTAGAAAAATAAGAACAAACCAAACATAAAATTAACAGAAGAAAAGAAATATTAACAATCAGAGCAGAAGTAAATGAAATAGAGGCTAAAAATATAATAAAAAGGATCAACAAAACAAAAAGTTGGTTCTTCAAAAATGTAAACTAAATTGATAAAGTGCTAGCTGTAATAACCAAGAAAATAAGAAAGAGGACCCAAATAAACAAAATCAGAAATGAAAAGGGAGACAGACAATTGATACAACAGAAATACAAAAGATAATCAGAGAATATTACCAACAACTATGCAGTGAGAAACTGGAAACCTGGAGGAAATGGACAAATTTCTAGAAACATACAACCTATAAAGATTAAAATAGGAATAAATATCAAACCTGAACAGACTGATAATGACTAGTGAGATTGAATCAGTAATATAAAGTCTCCCAACATAGAAAAGCCCAGGACCAGCTGGCTCTGTAGCCATATTTTATCAAATATAGAAAGAAAAACTAGTATCAATCATCCTAGAACTATTTCAAAATGTGAAACAGGAGGAAATTCTCTTTAACTAATTCTGTGAGGCCAGCATTATCCTGATTCCAAAACCACACAAAGACTCCACAAAAAAAAGAAAGCTGCAGGCCAATATCCCTCACGAACATAGATGCAAAAATATTCAACAAAATACTAGAAAACCAAATCCAATAGCACATCAAAAAGATAATATACCACAATCAAGTGGGATTTATACTAAAAATGCAAGGATGGTTAAACATGCAAATCAATAAAAATGATACATTACATGAACAGAATAAAGCACAAAACTGTATGATCATCTCAATAGAGGCAGAAAAGGCATTTAATAAAATTCACATTCCTTAATGGTAGAAATTATCTTTAAACTAGGCATAGAAGGAATATTCTATGTTGAGAGACTTTTCATTACTGATTCAATCTCACTACTCATTATTAGTCTGTTCAGGTTTTATATTTATTTCTAACTTAATCTCTAATCAAAATAACAAAGTCTGTATATGGTACACCCACAGCTAACATTATAATGAGAAAAAGTTGAAAGCATTTACTCTAAGAACTAGAACACGAAAAGGATGCCCACTTTTACCACTCTTATTCAACATAGCACTGGATGTGCTAGCCAGATCAATCAGGCGAGAGAAAGAAATAAAAGGCATTGGAAAAGAGAAACTAAAATTATTCTCATTTGCTGATAATATGATTTTATATCTAGAAAAACTTAAAGACTTTACCAAAAAACCCTCTTGGATTTGATAAATGAATTCAGTAAAGTTGCAGGATAGAAAATCAATGTACAACATTCAATGGCATTTCCATGCACCAATAACGATCTGGCTAAGAAAAACTTAAGAAGACAATTCCATTTATCATATCTACAAAAAGTAAAATGCCTAGAAATAAATTTAACATGGGAAGTGAAAGATCTCTACAAGGAAAGCTACAAAACACTTATGAAAGAAATTAAAGGTGACACAAACTAATGGAAAAGCATCTCATGCTAATGGATCTGAAGAGTTAATTTTGTAAATATGACCATACTGCCCAAAGCAATCTACAGATTCAGCACAATTTCCATCAAAATACCAAGCTCATTTTTTTTACATAATTAGAAAACAACTCTAAAATTCACATGGAACCAAAAAAGAACCTGAAGAGCCAAAGCAACTCTGAGCAACAAAAACAAAGCTGGAGCTATCACATTATCTGATTTAGAATTATATTACAAGGCTATCGTAACCGAAGTAAGATGGTACTTGTATAAAAATAGACATATATATCAATGGAACACAATAGAGAACCCAGAAATAAAGCTACATGTTTACAGCAAACTGATCTTTCACAAAGCCAACAAGTACATACTTTGAGGAATGGACACCTTCCTGAACAAATGGTGCTGGGAAAACTGAATAGCCATATGCAGAAGAATGAAACTGCACCCATATCTCTCATCATATACAAAAATCAATGAAAGGTGGATTAAAGACTTAAACGTAAGATCTGAAAATAAACAAATACTAGAAGACAACCTAGGGAAAACTCTTGTGGACATTTGTCTGGGCAAAGTACTTATGGTTAAGACCACAAAATATAACAAAAACAAATGTAGACAAATGAGATTTAATTAAACTAAAAAGCTTCTGCCCAGCAAAAAAAGTTCAACAGGGAGAATAGACAACCTGAGAAATGGGGGAAAATATTTCCAAACTATTCATCTGCAGGGGACTAATATTTAGAATATACAAGGAACTCAAGCAACTCAACAACAAACCCCCCCAAATAATCCCATTAAGATGTGGGCAAATGATAGGAATAGACATTTTTCAAAAGAAGACATACAAATGGTCAACAGATAAATGGAAAAGAAAAACAACTCGACTTCACTAATCATCAGAGAAATGCAAATCAAAACAACCTTGAGATATCATCTTACCCCAGTCAGAATGGCTGCTATTACAAACTCAGAAATAACACATTATGGTGAGGATGTAGAGCAAAGGAAACTCTCATACACTGTTGGTGGGAATGTACAGCCTTTATGAAAAACAGCATGGATATTTCTTAAAGAACTAAAAATAGAACTAGCATTCAATCAGCAATCTCACTACTGGTTATCTTCCCAAAGGAAATAAGTCAATACATCAAAAAGATATCTGCACTTGTGTATTTATCATAGCACTTTTCACATTATGAAACACAAAGATATGGATGAATTAATAAAGAAAATGTGGTATATATATACCATAGAATACTGTTCAGCCATAAAAGGGTGAAATTATATCTTATGCAGTAACATGGATGGAACTGGAGTTCATTATCTTAAGTGAAACTAGACAAAAAGGCAAATGTCACATGTACTCACTCATAAGGGGGTGCCAAAAAATGTGCTCACGTGGACATTGAGAGTGGAATGATAGATAATGGAGACTTGGCAGGTTAGTGGGTGGGAGGCAGGAGGATGATAAGCAATTGATCAATGAGTACAATGTACATTATTCAGGTGATGGATACCCTATAAGCACTGACTTGACTACTACTCTATGCATGTAACAAAATTGTACATGTAACCCATAAATTTCTACAAACAAAAAGAAAAAAGATACACAAATGGCCAATAGGTACATGAAAAAATTCTCAACACTATTAATCATCAGAGAAATGCAAATCAATACCACAATGGGATATCATGTCATCCCAGTTAAAATCACTTTTATAAAAAAGACAGAAAATAACAGATGCTGGCGAGGATGTGGAGAAAGAGGAAACATTGTACACTGTTGGTGGGAATGTAAACTAGTACAACCACTATAGAGAATAGTATGGACGTTCCTCAAAAAAATGACAAATGGAATTCCCATATGATCCAGCAATTTCACTACTGGGTATAAATCCCAAAGAAAGGAAATCAATGTACCCAGGAGATAGCTGTACATTGGTAACTATCAGAAGCTAGGAAAGGTAGGGGGAAGGGAAAATGAAGAGAGACTGATTAATGGGTACAAATATAAAGTTTAATACAAGAAATAAGACCTAGGATTTGATATATCAGTAGAGTGATTATAGTTTACAATAATCTAATGTATATTTCAAAATAGCTAGAAGAGAATAATTCAAATGTTTCTATCATAAAGAAAACACAAACATTTAAGGTGATGAATCTCCCAATTACACTGATTTGATCTTTACAAGTTATATGAATGTATCAAATTATCAAATATATGTAAATATATTAAATTATCACACATACTCCCCAAATATACACATCTATTGTATATTAATAAAAAATAAAAAATTAAAATATCACATGTTAATTATGACATACAGGTAAATTGGCCACTTTTTCAGAACAAAAAGGAAATTGGCCACTTTTTCAGAACAAAAAGGAAATAACCCAGTTGGTATTTTAAAAAGTATTTAAGGATATTTGTAAATTTTTTTTTGCCACTCCTTTCTGTGAGGTTTTTATAGGAATTTTGATTTTGGAAAAAATTTGGCAAACACATTTAGTTATAAGTAAGCCTACTCATTTTTGGCTGACTTCAAGGGGATGCAAATGGCATTAAAATGTATTAATAAGAGCTGAAAATTTGGGGATCCAATATGTTTATTTTATTGTTTACAGAGCTGAATGAAATTGGAAAAAAAAGAGAGCAGTTTACTCTTTATTATGCCCAAGAGAACCTGTGATGTTAGTCTGGGGATAATCTCATGAGTCTTAATTAAACAAAGATTATATGAATATGCATTGAAGGCTTTGACTCAATTCTGATTGTCCATGCTTAGCCCAATTTTAATTATATCCTCACGATATTCTAGATGTTGCAACCACTATCAGTTCCCAACTAAACAATAGATTCCATATGGACACATTAGTTTTGTAGAGTTCACATCATCAGTTTTTATTTTACAAACTTAATCTGTTTTAATTAATTTTAAGTATCAACATCATGTGCTGAAGGCTACTTATACACTAATTTGAAAACTAGCTTATAAAAAGTCCAAAATATTTATATATTAAATTCTCAGAAGTTTTCATAAGGTTAATAAGTTATATTTGCTTTTATAGAGTGTTGTTCAGTAAATTGTGTATACAAATTGCCAATATCTCTTACTTTATGTTTCATCTGTGCACTGTCATGTGTTAGGTCTCAAATATTGTCAATCCTACAAAACAACCATGGTAGAGATAGGGGAGGTGACTTAGTCAAGAGCACATGGGCTGTAGGCTTGTTGCCTGAAACTGGCGATGGGGTCAAAAGGACATCAGTTTGGAAGTGGAGAGGAGACTTGGTTATGACTTTTATTAGCGTGTGACAATACATGAATGTCTTAGCCTCTGGATATCTATTTCCTCAGCTCCAAAATGAGAAGCTTAGATTTAGAAAACTTTTGAAGTCCTTTCCAACTCTGACATTTGCTTCATTCTCTGTTCCTCTATTCAGACAGGCTGCAGACAGGTCAGGATAACATCACTGTCTCCTCTCTTGCTCAACTGACTTATCTTACACTTGTCTGGCCATTTCTCTTTTCTTCTTAAAATCCAAGCTTAAGAAATCATAGCTGGTGTTCTGGAGAAGCTGGATCCTATAAAGGAAGGCATTGGACTTGACTTTTTCCTAGTCAGTCAAGCTGTTTGTTCCCTCCACCAATACCACAAAATCGTCTTTCTGTTTCCACTTCTAGATTTTTGCTTTGACACATGGACAGTGAAAAAAACTGCTCCCAAGGTACCTGCAAATTTTATTTCCTTTGGCCACTTTCAACTGGTGTGGTCCTGGTAAGAAACAGGAAGGAATTGACAAGCTAGTCTATGGAGGACATGGACTAGGCAGCTTCTTCTACCTCCAGCAGCCAGGCCTTACTGGATAGGCTCTGTTGAAGACTCTGCTGAATACTCTCTGAAGATTAGGGGTTATGACACACTCTTGCCTTTGGGAATTGGGACATTCTTCTTTTCTAAGTAATTGCTCTTTCTTGGACCGCAGGGCTTGTTTAAATAGTTCAACAGTGTGTCCACAGTAATTACATGTTCCGTTTGGTTTTTCCCTCTTATATCTTTGGTTCTATGTTTTTGCTAGAACAATCTGTAAGGCCCTTTAGAGTCTGATATTACTTTTAATGAAAGGAATTGTGGACTTTGTAGAGAAAGGAAAGGGAAAAAAGAAAAGAAGAGAGAAGAGAAAATGAGCCACTTTTACTTCCTTCTCAGGTACTCTCCCTATTTTGGAGATTTTTACATAAATGACACATTGGTGGTGGTGGGTAGTGTAAAAAGAGACATCCAGTTCCCTCTCAAATCCAATAAAAATACACGTATATGTCCAAACAGCCATAGATAGTCAGAGGGTACTCAAAATATATCCCAGAGAATCAGGCTCAAAACCAGTTAACTAAAATAAAATAATTTTAAGATTGAGCGATGGGGACACACACACCAAGGTGATGTAGAGAGATGTAGGAGAGATGTAGACAGAATTTTTAGGAAGATGTCTTTTGTATCTTAGGGCCTTTTAATCTAGGCACTATTGACGTTTAATGTTAGATAATCCTTTGATGGTGGTGAGGGTGTGCTCTGTACATTAGAAGATGTCTAGCAGCAACCCTGGCTTTCACCCACTAGATAGCTATAGAACTTCCCACTGTTCCAGTTGTGGCAACAAAAAATGTCTCCAGGCATTGACAAATGTCCACTATGGGACATGATTTTTTATGCTCGAGACTACTGTTCTATCTTAAATAAATCTTAGTTTTACACTACTCTATTATATTTGAAAGAATGGTCTCTACTATAGAGAAGCAAGTTGACCCACCCAAATCAATTTGACGAAAGCCAATTTTACCAAAAACCCATTTGCCAAAAGATCAAATATTGAGTGACTAATTCATCAAACAGCACATTTACTCAATTCATAAAAAGTTGTTTTAATAAATATTCTTCCCAAATATATTTAAATGAACTACCAGTTAGAATATATTAATACATATTCATAAGAAATTTATATTCAAATATTTCAATATTTACAAAATGATAGCATTAAATTTTTTTTTTTGTCAAACCAGTAAAACTGGAAAACATAGCAAATTGTTTTTCAATGAATTGGTTTTCAGAGAACTAATGTCAGGGAAATGACTTAGAGTCCTACCATATCTGTGTCCACGGTAGCCAGAGTGGTGTCTCTCCTTGGAAGGCACTCCAATGACCATGATGGTAACTCGGTAGATATATTAAGAAGATGTGCCTCTTGAGAAGGATAAAACCACAGGCATGTTGGTGTCATTTCTCTTTGTGGCAAAGAAAACTAAAGGTATCTTATCTTGGGTTCATGTTTTATACATCGGTTCACAAAGCAAATGTATGTATCAGAAGCATTTTTGAGTTAATATTATGGGTCCTCTGGCTACATTAAAATAGTAACTTGGCCTTTAAACAGAAGGAACCGATAGCAACTTCTCAGGTGGAACTCTGCTTGGTTATCTCTCTTCATTGACATAATCCTTATCATTTGTCTGTATTCATTCTAAGAGCAGCATGTGTTTAGATCTGGGCAAGAGAAGCAATACTATGCATTTCAATTAACGTATGAACATTCTATTTGGAAAGCTTATGGAGGCAGGGGAAGTACAGTTGTGAAGATGTAGGAAGGAAAATAGAATCATCCTAACACTTTCCTTGCCCTGAAATACTCCTAAAGTCCCACTATCAGACTGACTCCTTTGGGTTAAATACTAAGATTGGGAGGAGCAAGTGGGGGAAATCATAGTCTCTGAAAAGATAAAAATGTTACTTAGAAAGAAAGGTTCTGGGAGTGTCACGAAATGGAAGTTCCCTTTAAATTCAAATAAGCCTTAAGGTGATCAGATTACCTGGCTGTCATCTTAGAGCACATTTTCACAGGGGTAATAGAGCATGGGAGGTAGACCCATTTGAGTGAAGGCTGATGGGAAACACGAGGAGCATGAATTACAGTTTTAAATGTCTTTAGATGGGTTACTGGAAGTTGGAGATGTCTGCCAGCAGGAATGGGTGGTGGAGGTGGGAAGGGAGAGAAGATTTCAAGTGAAAGTATTAAAAATAGATGGAGGCCGAATCATTCCTCAGGATTTTTATTTTTCATTTGTAAAACTAGGTTTATCCTGGTTGGGAAAACTTAGGGAAGATGTTTTTGGATGCTTGGAAGTTTGTTTATTTTATTACTTACCAGCATGTTACAGGTTTAGAACTACCAGAGCAAATATGCTGTTGATTTACCATCCATTCCAGACATGATCATTGATCATGGTACTTTTTTTCTGATAAGCTTGGAGTTGGCTTCAGAATCCTCCCCATCACATTACTTTTAGCAGTCACTATCGAATAACTAGGGTTAGCACATTAGTTTAAAAAGCTCATTTATCTCTGCTTGGTTGGAGGCCAAGAGGTATAGCTATTATTACTCATGAGGTATCCCTTAAGAAATCTCTGTTTTGTAGTGCTCACAAAATTTCTGCCAAACCCAGGTGTTTTTTTTTTTTCCTTTGTTAGTGCCACCTTTTGGCAATACACTTTGGAGTACACTTGGCTGGAGATTAACTAGCTTAAAAGCATTTCTCTGATATAGCACATTATCTCACTTTTTCATAGTACTTTGAAAAATCTTTTATTTGACGGTAGAGAACTAAGCACTCAATAAATACTTATTCATTTGATTTGCTCCAATGCCTTACATCATCGCCAATGATAAATGATATTCAGAAAGTACAGTGCTGTACAACTCAGTCCTCATTTTAATGAAAGATTCTACTCTTTTGCTTTTAGAGGGAAGTCAGGAAGTACATCTTTAGTGGTGAGATGTAGAATCAAATGCCACATAATTCTTCTTATGCAGCTGGTCTACGATGCTATACTATTTCATTATGTTTGGCTTTACAAAGGCCAGATTTTTTAGGTACTTGGAAAAAGAGCCCTTATCAGCTTCAGTTTCATTGAAATCTCTCAGAATAAAATGTGTAACTTTAGCCAAAATAGATAGACTCATACCTTGCTTATAATTATTTCCATGTTTCCCCAACTGTCTTAGAAATTTTCTGTAAACATGTCATCTGTAGTTGCCTAATTTTTAAATTTTTGAAAGTCAATACCTTCTTCATTACATGCATACATTTATTGCATATACACATATATGAAATATTTAAATATTTTCATCCAGGAGCAGTGGCTCATACCTGTAATTCCACTGCTTTGGAAGGCGGAGGCAGGAAGGTTGCTTGAGGCCAGGAGTTTGAGACCAGCCTAGCCAATGTAGCAAGACTCGCATCTCTACAATTTTTTTTTTTTTTAAATAGCTAGATGTGGTGGTGGGTACCTGTAGTCCCAGCTGCTTGGGAGGCTAAGGCAGAAGGATTACTTGAGCCCAGAAGTTTGAGGCTGCAGTGAAGTATGATTGTGTCACTGCACTCCAGATTGGGTGACAGCACAAGACTCTGTCTGAAAATAAATAAATATTTTCAACTTCTTCAGATATGTAAATGATGTTCCCATTAGACTTATGTCTGCCACTGCATCACCATCTGTCTATTTATTTGTTTATGTGAGCAACATGTATTGAACCTCTAGTGAGAGCCGGAAACTGGGATGGGGATAATAAGAAAGATGACACTGGGAGCCTGTGGCATTTCTCCTCTGTTGGTAGCTGCAGAAACAACATCAGCACTCTTTCATTAACGTAACAGGCTAGTCCTCATCTTTTAGTTTAGGGACCATTGAATTAGTTTTTTATCTAAATCTATATTCTCTTAGGATAGTCTTATATTCCATTCTGTAGGTCATATTATTAACATTAATATTAAGCTCTTTGTCAACTAAAGTCTTTATATTCTCATAAGAATTGCTGTTAAACCAGATTCCTTTCATGAACTCGTATAATTGATTCTTTTATTCTAAGTACAGTTTACTTCATCATCACATAACTTCATGTCATATTTTCAAGCCCAGAGAGAATGTTTTGAATTTCTGTCCTGCTGTTGTAGATCTCCAAAATATTGGTCTCCTAAGGATTTTATAAGCATGCTTTTGTCCTTACATGAATCACTGATAAACGTAAGGAACAGGACAAGGCCAGACACAAGCCCAGAAGCATTTTATCTACCCAGTCAGGCACAAATCCCCCTAACTCTGCCAACACCTAGCTTATGTTTCTTCATTTATAAGTTTTTTTTTGAAAGATTTTGTTAAATGTTTCAAGACATTCTTCCTTATCTACAAATTTCATTCCTCAAAATTATAAATAAAATTACTTTGGAATAACTTCAGCTCGGAATTGGGGATAGGTCATTTCCAGTTCTTAATATGGAGCAAAACATGATAGGTATCTAAGAAAGAGAAAGCAGTCATTGTGTCTTAGGATAGATAGGAGATGAAGAAACAGGAAAAAGTGACACAAAAGAGGAAACAATTGACATAATTAAAGCAGTAGATAATAAAAGCCCCAATCGAAGTATGGGGAGTAAAAATGAAAAAATTCTGATGCTTACTGAAAGAAAATATCAATAGAATTTCTTGACTTTGTTGGGGAATCAATAATGATTTGAGCACTCAAAAGGAGGAACTTTGCAGAGGCATCTAATATTCCCAGGTTGGTTAAAGAAATAATTTAAGTAGTTTTCGTTGAAATATTTGTAACATTACATATCACGTAACACTTAATGTAGAACGAGAGACATTATTATCAATGTCAATTCCATGTAAATTATAAAGACATAGATGACTCTTTCATTCATAATACATCACTTTATACTCTTCCCCTAAGCCTTCCTCCACTCCCATCACTTTCAATTGTTTTAGACATTTTCCAAATGTCTAAAACAAAGAAGTCTACAACTCAAAATGTATAGTAATTGAAGGTTGGAGCAAGAGGTTGAGATTAGAAATGTAGAAGATGTTGGAAATCATACAGGAAAAAAATGGAGGCCTGAAAATCATCATTTTAGTTAAGGCAGTAGAGGAACAAGAGGACTGAAACATAGATTAATTGACTAGTGAGGAAGAAGAAATAAAATATAATGCAAGCAAAGCCAAGGCAATGGTGTTTGGTAAGAGAAAACGGTCAAACCTGTAAAATGTTACTCAAATGAGGTATTCAGACTTGTTTGGAATGACATTATAGGTAACTTTATGTTATTACAATAGATTTGAGAGGGTCAGTAACATGTTACCCAATGGTTTGTAAAAACGAAGTGTACTAGAGAGATGGCGGGATTGATAGAAGGAACAGCTGTGTTCAACTGCTTGTATACTTTATTTTTAGATGGGGGAGATCTGAGAATATTTGAAGGCAAGAAGGACAGAGGCTGGTTTAGAGACGGAGGCTGAAAATGCTAAAGAATTTTTCTGAAGTGTTAATTGCAGGGAAAAAAACATTTGTGGAGATGAGAACACTTGAGTTTAAAAGAACAAGAGGAAATCTTATCTTTAGGACAGAGGACAGAGGCCTCTTTCTCTGAGACTGGGTGGTAATGGAAATATGTAAACAAGGGTAGCTGAGCAAGATAATGTCAGAGAACTTAGAGTGGTCACTTCCAGGACTGCTCAAGAGTAGTTCCACTGATTTGAAGTACTGGCTTTCCAATATTCACTTGCTCATCTCCTTGTGAACCTTTATTTGGGACTTTGCTGGTTCATCCTCTGTATGATGGTGAACACCCTTAATGTCCCCTTCTCCAAACCTTTAAAAATTCCATTGCAAACAGGTATAAATGGGGAACACAAGACCCATTTACTTTAGCTCTAAATATGGAGTGATTTAAGAGGCATTAGGAAAGCTTCCTGACTTTAAGCATTTGTTTTACCAATGTAATAGAGAACCTGAAATTCCACCTTTAAAAATGTATATTTTGTTTTACTGTCTTTTGCAGATAAAACCTTTCTTGAGGTTTTGTTCTTTTAAGGTGGTTACAGTTGTTTTTATTTTAATAAATATTTACGTAGGATTGTATTTCTCTTAGAGTCTCTGCTTCCTTCATTTCTTCCTTCCCGTTATTTTTCTTCCATCCTCTCTTCCTTCCTTCTTTCCTTTCTTCCTTCTTTCTTTCCTTCTCATCTTTGTTTCTTCCACAAATAATGAACCTTTATGATGTGCCAAGTATTATGTAAAGCTGGGGATACAAGGATGAATATGACTCCTCAAATATCTCATCATTTAAAGAAGCACATGTATATCAATTCAACGACAGCATAGTGAAATAACTAGTACCATGGAGATGTGTTGGTCAGTGCACCCAACTCAGGAGATTTCCTAGAGGGTAAGAAAGAAGGATGATGTCACTTGGAATATGCAATACTACTTAAAGCAGGGTGGCTTGGGAGGGGGACCCTGGCAGGTGACCCCCAGCAGTGAGAGAATAGTTATCAGGAGGTAGTAAAACACTGGAGCCACAGAGAGTGCCTAAGTCTGTCCTAAACACAGGAACTTTGAGTAACAGCAAGGCAGGCCATAAACCACAATGCCTAATTCTTGAGCTTCAATGTTTTTATTGACTACCAATGAGCAATTAGCACCCAACACTATGTGAATCCAACCCAGGGTTAAAATAAAATGTTTCAATAAATTATGTCTCTACTTTCAGACAATAGTGTCATACATTTGCCAAGCTGATTTTGGAAGCCAGAATAGTCCACATAAATCCATTTTAACTGGGAAGGTTTAGATCTAATCTCAATTAATAATGAACTTCAAACGGGATATTGTCTTTCCTCCAGCAATTACCCAAATAAATATAGATCATTTATATTTTGACTTATCCCTAAGGTTCTCATTGTTGACACTGGAATTATTGTCAATGGCAAAACACGAAAGGGGAAAGGGAAGAAGAGAACTGGGAAAATGAATTTAAATCCAACTTTTTCGTGCTAAACACTTCCCTTCTGTTCAATTTTGTTATTATTTTCACAAAGCTATTAAATGTTGTGTTTGGAGTAAATGTCATTAAAAATCCAGAGGCAAATTAGAAAAATAACATCTGAGTTTAATAAGAAAATATGTGCTTTAGAACTGTATGAGCTGGTGGAAAGAGAGTTCTCTGTACCACACCCCCACACATGCTCCCAGCTCACCCATTTCCCCAGCCCTTCTTAACAAGATTTTCCAACAAAATACCTAGTGACAATGCATTTAACCAATGAAAGAAAATTATCTAGCTGGCTTAGAATTTTATTAGCTGCAATAGTTATGAAGAAACAACACTTTAATTTCCCAAAAATGTCTTCTTGGGACATGATGCAAACCATCCTTCAAATTTGTGATTTGAGAAATTGCACATGGTATTTAGCAGTTGCATTCTTTCTAAATGTCAGCAATGTGCCAGCCAATATTCAGATTATAGAACTGGAGTACACTAATTTTAGAGATGTTTTAAGGGAAAATTTTTTGTCCCAAATCCACATTAACCTATAGTTAGAAATGATTTTAGGTTGTTTTCAGGTGATTACTACAATGTTCAGATGGCCTGATTAATAATAAAAATCAGCTCAAGAAATTGTTGATGATTCTTCTTTGAACATATTGATCTGAGTGTGCCATTCATTGCCATGGGTTTATAAATATCTAAGATACTTATTTTCTGTTACATCATAGCTTGCTCTGTAACTCACTTTAGTAATGATTCTATCTAATAGTTTTAATTCTTTCTTCAGATCAAGGATTGTCATAAACCCTTGGTGAAGTAGGGAAAAGGGACGACACTGATCAGTTGCATCACCTATTACACTACAGTCAATCCCATGTAAAATCCAGAGGCAAATTAGAAAAATCACATCTTAGTTTATTAAGAAAAGATTTGTTTAGAACTGTACAAGCAGGTGGAAAGAGAATTCTTTGTACTGCGAATCCCATTCACAGCTCCCCACTCACTCCCCTCATCCCCATTCCAGCCCTTCCCCTTAATTCTCCAACAGGATATCTAGTGATAGGCCCTTAACCAATGAAAGACAACTGTCTCACTGGCTCCATGAGTGAGTCTAATGTCAGGAGGGCTGGGGGACTAGTGCAGGAGGGCGTGAACACGGTTTGAAAAACAGCCCCCCTGTCCTCACCACACACCAGCAGCCCCTCATGTAGCTGAGAATCACTGATGTATAGACACCTTCGTAACACTAATTAATCCTGAGCCTAAATAAAAAAGGCTCGCATGAGACATTTTTGCACTTCCGTAAAATTACTACTGAAAACAATTTGCACTGTAACATAAAGTTTCTTAAGAAAATCATTTGGATACCTTCTTCTTAGATTTCAGTTCCTGGAAAATTTATCTTCCTTAATTAAAGAAACACAAAAATTAAGAATATTAATAACAAAATAACTCTGAAGAAAATAGCATGAGGTGTGGCCAAAGTTCATCAAAGGTGGAGAGCAATCATGTTTATGATTTGCTTTGTGCCTTGGTTCTCAGAAAGCTCAGATTTTTATTTCATATTAAATTGCAGCACTTATCTCTCTTTCAGGTTGCTGCTAAGAATGATCAGTCTTTCGATTGCTCCCATTATTTGACACTTAAGCTGCTGTTTTTCATTTAATGTTACTTTATATGTCTTTGATTTTAAGCTGTCTCAAATAATTTCTGACACAAAAGAACCATAAATATTACGATAAAAAATAAAACTGCGTCAATTTGTTCCATTTGAGACTGCTCAAGCCTCAACTTTCTTTTCTGATACTTCTTTTTCATTACTCATACTTAATTATTCTTGTGTTCTTTTGATTCTTTCTTAAGATGTCTCTTTCCTTCCTCTTATCCTCACCATTTTCTTTTTCTCTCACTTTCTCTCTTTCTCTTTCTTTTTCTTTCTTCGCCCCATTGCTTCCTTTCTTCCTTCCTTCCTTCCTCCCTCCTATCTCTCCCTCCTTCCTTCCTTCCTTCCTTCCTTCCTTCCTTCCTTCCTTCCTTCCTTCCTTCCCTCCCTCCCTCCTTCCTTCCTTCCTTCCTTCCCTCCCTCCTTCCTTCCTTCCTTTCTTCCTTCCTTCCTCTCTTTCTCACTTTCTCTCTTTCTTTCATCCTCTCAACTCCTCCTTTCTTTTCTTTTCTCTCTCTCTTTTTTTTTTTTTTTTTTTTTTTGAGACAGGGCTTTCCTCTGTTGCCCAGGCTACAATGTGGTGGCATAATTATGGTTTACTGCAGGCTTCACCTTCTTGGCTCAAGTAATCCTCCCACCTCAGCCTCCTGATTAGCTGCAACCACAGGCGTGCAGCACCATTCCTGACTAGTTCTTTTATTTTTTTGTAGAGATGGTATTTCGTTATGTTGCCCAGACTGTGTTGAACTCTTGGCCTCAATTAATCCTCCCACCTTGGCCTCCCAAAATACTAGGATTACAGGCATGAGCCACCATGCCCCGCACTCTCACCATTTTCACTTAATTCTAGTCCAAACTTTCCTCATTATTGAATTATTGAAGGTTTCCTAACTGGTGTTTTCCTACCCGACTTCTTTTCTTGTCAATTTTTCTTGTCTCTCTTTTGTGCATAAATGGGCGTTGGTCACCAGAGTGTTCCAGATGCTATGTAGTTATGATTTCATATGATCAAGATAGACATGAAAGACAGACATTAAATGAATAATACTATAAATGTGATGAGCACTGCAACAGAATGTACAGGGTGCACATCTGATCTCATGTGGGGTTTCTCACCTTAGCACTATTGACATTTTGTACTGGATAGTTGTATGTTGTGGGGACTGTGCTGTGAACATTGTTCACAGATGACTAGCAGCACCCTGGCCTTTGCTTTCTACATGCTAGAAGTACTCTTCAGAGCACTCATCAGTTGTGACAAACAAAAGTTTCTTGGGGTGCCAAATTGTCCCCCAGCTGGGAATCACTGTTTAGTCTAGGTAGGTTGGGATTGAGTTTAGCATGGAAACATTCAACCTGTGAATAGGCCATTTGGATAGAGAGCTGAAGGATGAATTGGACTTCCTCAGCATTAGGGTTGTGGAAGGAAGGGGGTAGGAGGCTTTGGGAGCTAGGATGGGTCTCAGTGTTCTTGGAAGGGAGCCCAGTTCCTGAAAGAGCCTGAGGCTGGGAATGAACTTGGGGTCTTCCAAGAACTTAAAGAAGGCCAATATGAATTAATACATGGAATCTGCTAAGAGATTGGTTACTGCCACGATTGGTTACTATCCTGCTGGGATGTGTAGACCATGCTCAGAACCAAGAGCAGTGGGAAACACTGAATGATTTTTGCAAGAAAATGACAAGATATTGAATTCAACCAGGGTAATGGCAAGAATTGGGATAAAGGGAAGAATGAGCCAACAACAATATCTTTGGTGAATGAGGGTAGGGCCTGGCAGGTTTGTTGATGACAGCAATGATGAATGTTGAGGGTTACAGCTAATTGGCTGATTGCATAAGCCTCAGAAGCAAGGTATGTGTGCATATATGCATTGTCTATCTATATATTTTAATAAGAGGGTCAATTTTGAGTAATGGAAGACCTTTGTAGGATAACACCATTTATCCCTCCCAACCTTGAAATTCCAAAGGAGGGGAGGTGGAAGTGGAGCAGAAACTACAGCCTCCCCTGAAGAGGATCGCAGAGGATGCATTCTTAGAGGAGATAAGGGAAGAGAGGCAACATCTGTTGAAAAGGCTGAGGATTTGAGGGAGTTTTCTCTTCACTGAAACTCCTGAGGATACTGCTGAAGGCAGGGAAAAGGGATAGAGTCAGAGTTAGAGGGGAAAGAGGTACAGATTGTTTGAGGGATGACAGTTTAGATGTCTGGGGATTCTCTTCCTTTGGGAAATAAGCAGGGAGGGAAGCCTGGGGGTGTGGTCCATGGTGGATTACCTCTGAGCATCTTACAAGGAATAGTGGGCACTTGGATCTAACAGGGAGACCTAGAGATTTTAGTATCTTGAAATAAATCTTCTCAAACTGCCACTTTTATAATGTTACTCTCTATCCTCTTTCTCCCACTCTCATCCTGAAACCTGACAAACAATCAGGATCAGGATCTTCTTCTTTGCCTGGTCTTATTGTTACCATGCCTTGTTCTCTGTCTTTCCTCCATACCCCCTGTCTGGTTTTTCTTCTTTACATCCTACCCGTTTTTAAAAGCCTCACACATATCCTGCCTCTTCCATGGCATCTTCCCAGGCCACTTTGCCCACAAATGTTACCTACTCTTCTTAATTGGCAATTAATTATAAACTGCCTTGCGGCTTGTTTTGTACTGATATATAACTCATATATTAAATTTTCATGGGTATAAATTGGTTGTTTCTAAAGTTAAATAGCAAATTTGTTGAAAGCTGATCAGATTCTGTGCGTCTTATTATACCCTAAAAGTCCTAAAATGAGATTCGACACATAAAAGTTATTTAACTGTTTAATTAATGCATTTGTTAAAATAGATATCACTTTCCCAGGAAAAATGCAGGGGAGTATTGGAGTCAGTGTTATGTGGCATGTGGACTCAAAGTGTGAATCTGCCTGTGCATCCATTATATTGCTTATCTTACAGAAAACACATTGTCCTCTCTCAGATGACTCAATATAGGTTGGCAACTTCAAGACTTTAACGTTAGCAGCAGGGAGGCAAGAGCAGCTCTGTGCATCAATGGAGTGGTCACGAAAGCAAGGAAGGCCCTGACCCAGCCAGACCATGTGAGGGGGACTATAAGTACACTGGGACCAGGGGAAGAAACAAGAGTGTAAGAGATATTAAAAGGAGGTGACTATTATTCAACAAATTTCCCCAGGTTTGTGTTCTAAAGTTTAAATTGTGAACTGCTGCAAGAAACATTTCAGAGAGAATGAGCAAATTTTCAGTTATCAGTGAACAGATTTTTACTTAATGTAGTCAAAAAGAGGAAATACACCTTCGTCTCAAATTGATTTTCCAGACCCTTAGGTGGACACAATGGGTGTGAGGAAAAGGGGGTTTGATCTCAGCAAAGAAAGGAAGAATGGAGGTGTGTGAATATTTGCTTGATCACTTCAGATGTTCTCAAACAAAAATGTAGTTTTAACTGTATTATAAAATGACAATGGGTTTGTAAACTATCTTTCCCATGAATACAGATGATGGTAGATGAATTTTCCCACCCTGTCTTTGGTTGCTCTTTAGCAGTTGAAAGATTTTTCCATCTCCCTCTGGTTTGAGGACGGGGGCAGTAGAGCTGTAAACCAGGCACAAACACTTTAACAATCATCTGACTGATGCCAAGTATGGTGGGAGGGTTATTTCGTCATCTTTCCATGTTACCTTTCTATTATCCCAGCTTATGTTCATTTTCACCTTTAAAAATAACACTGATGTGTGCTGAGTCCCTCAGCAAACCTGAAATTGAGAACCTGCTGTGTTTAGACTTCAAGTTAGTTTTCCAGGTCTTATTGGCTCACCTGGGTTCTGGAGTCATAATCCAAATCTAAACCTATGGTCAGTTCAGAAATTACTACCAATTTGGAATAGGCTAATGCAGTGTATTAACTGTGCCTTTTATTTTCTGATGCTTTGACAGTCTGGAGCCTTGCTGACCCTGGGGGGGTTGCTCCTCCCCAGGGCTAGCTAATTCCTGGAGATAGCAAAAAAACTCTTCTTCCAGCATGCCTTTCATATGTATACCTGCCCAATATGGGTTGGGGAATCCATAGTCCAAACCTTCCCATCTCCCTTATTGGGGCTTTCACACTTCAGGCCACTATCCACCCGCCCTAATCTCCCAAGGGTCAGGTAGCAGACAGCTGATCTGCACCAGACCCTTCTGAAATCATTCAGACTAGAGAACCTGTATTAGGGTTCTCTAGAGGGACAGAACTAATAGGATAGATGTATATATAAACGGGAGTTTATTAAGGAGTCTTGACTCACACGATCACAAGGTGAAGTCGTAAATCTGTTTACCCCATCTCACCTGTTTCTTTCCACAGAAACCACAATAAAGGCTCTTGTCCATATTTTCCTCTTGCTCCTCTGCCTCCTGACTGACACTGTGCTTCCCTGTGTTGCCCCCACATGGTGTGGCATGCCTTCTTCTCTTGGGATCTGTGAGTAAATGTGATGGTTAATATTGAGTGTCAACTTGATTGGATTGAAGGATGCAAAGTATTGTTCCTGAGTGTGTCTGTGAGGTGTTGTCAAAGGAGGTTAACATTGGAGTCAGTGGACTGGGAGAGGCAGACCTACCCTCAATCTGGGTGGCCACCATCCTAGCTGCCAGCACGGCTAGGATAAAAGCAGGCAGGGGAACATGCAAAGACTAGACTGGCTTAGTCTTCTGGGCTACATCTTTCTCCCGTGCTGGAGGCTTCCTGCCCTTGAACATCAGACTCCAAGTTCTTCAGCTTTTGGGCACTTGAACCTTCGACCACAGACTGAAAGCTGCACCGTCAGCTTTCCTACTTTTGAGGTTTGGGGACTAGGACTGGCTTCCTTGCTCCTCAGCTTGCAGATGGCCTATTGTGGGACTTCACCTTGTGATCGTGTGAGTCAAGACTCCTTAATAAATTCCCGTTTATATATACATCTATCCTATTAGTTCTGTCCCTCTAGAGAACCCTAATACAGTAACAAACTGTCTTTTCAGTGACAGCTGTTTTCTGAGGCCATAGCATACCTGAAAAATAATATATTTTATTTTATTTTTATTTTTTATTTTTTTATTATTATACTTTAGGTTTTAGGATACATGTGCACAACGTGCAGGTTTGTTACATATGTATCCATGTGCCATGTTGTTTTGCTGCACCCATTAACTCGTCATTTAGCATTAGGTATATCTCCTAATGCTGTCCCTCCCCCCTCCCCCCACCCCACAACAGTCCCTGGAGTGTGATGTTCCCCTTCCTGTGTCCATGAGTTCTCATTGTTCAATTCCCTCCTATGAGTGAGAACATGCGGTGTTTGGTTTTTTGTCCTTGCGATAGTTTACTGAGAATGATGTTTTCCAGTTTCATCCATGTCCCTACAAAGGACATGAACTCATCATTTTTTATGGCTGCATAGTATTCCATGGTGTATATGTGCCACATTTTCTTAATCCAGTCTATCATTGTTGGACGTTTGGGTTGGTTCCAACTCTTTGCTATTGTGAATAGTGCCGCAATATGTGTGCATGTGTCTTTATAGCAGCATGATTTATAGTCCTTTGGGTATATATATATTTTAAAACATGCAGTTATGATATTGATCCCAGCTTTGTTATAACCTTATAAACAATGTGTCTATTGATATCAGTTGACCCCATTATCTCTGGATTATATTAATCTTTCTTGGGCCACACATATTCATATTCCCAAACCTTCACTGTATAAGCAAGTCAGAGATAACCTAGATGAATGTTTTATTATAATTCACATGAAGTTTAGTTCACTATATAGATGACTTTGACAAGTTCTTTATAAGTAGATTATAAGGTCCCTGTGGGAGGGGGCAATGGCTATATTTTGTGTGTGTTTGTATGTGTACGAAAAAGAAATGTGAAAACTTTTTTGGCATTTCTGGCAGGGAGTGAAGCTAGTTGAATATCTCTTATCTGAAATGACTGGCACTTGAAGTGTTTTGGATTTTGGATTTTTTCGGGGTACCTTGGAGGTGAAGCCCAAGTATAAAGATGAAATGTATTTTTGTTTTATATACACATTATATGCTTAGGCTGAAAGTAATTTTATACAATATTTTAAATAATTTTGAAACAAAGTTTGTGTACATCGAACATCAGAAAGCAAAAGTGTCACTATATAAGGCACCCATGTGGACAGTCTGTGGTTGTTTGGTTTCACCCTCATTCTCAACTCTGAATTTATATGCTACTGATAAGCAATCCTTTTATTGTACTTATTCACACATAAGTACTTAACAGTAAAGAAGGCTTATGCCTCATTGTTATTGTGTCATCTATAGGCACATTTTCTACAGTGTTATCATTTTCATCATCAGTATTATGATTGCCTTAATTCAGAACCATTTTAGCTATTACACCTTTGGTCAATAAATAAACAACTGGAGCCTCATTATCAATGTTACAAATTTATTCAATATCTACTTCTTCCAGTTTACTGATGGAAGGTATATTTTTCCATAAGCAAGGAGGTCAGACACCATTTTTTTCTCACTTGACATATGGAATCCCTGAAAGTCACCACCTTGTTCATCATCATCATTGGACATAGTTGCAAGCCAGAGATTGTCCCAGGCATGCACAAATTGTCTTTAGTCAACTGTACAGCAAGTATTGGCAACAGCTTATACAGCATATTTCATGCAAAATGTCTTTTGAAAACATTCCACACCCTCCATTTACTGCTGCTAGCATGCTACTCAAGAAAGAATAAATGCTACATTTATTCTTCATTGATCTAAAGATACCCTGGTCACATGGCTGAATTAATAAAATCACATTTGGGGCAAAGTACATGGAATAAAAAATATTTTTGATGAGAATTTCAGCTGAAGGTTGAGCAGAACTGTTGTCAAAGAATAACAAAATCTTGCGGTCATCATCCACTTCCATTTCACTACGATGAACACAAACTGCTGGTACAAAATATTTGTGACACCAATCAGAAAAGATGTCCCTGTTGATCCATGCCTTTTTGATAGCATAGTAATGGACTGCTAAGAAATTAACTCCTTGAAAACAGTGTTGACACAGGTTTTTGGCTATCATAGCAAGTTTATACTTACGCGTGTCTGCTGTGTTAGCACATCCCAGCACAGTTATTGTATCTTTGGCATCCTTTATTCCTGCACAGGCTCTCTCATCAGCTGTAGTCAGTGTCTATCTGGGGCAATAACACCAAAACAGTGACGTTTCATCAGCGTTCTATATTTACCCTGGCATCCGATTTTCATCAGTGATGACCTTGGCAAACTTGTCAATGGAATTTGTTGCTTCTTGATCAGCAGATGCTTTATCACCACAGATCTTTAAACATTTGATACTGTGTCTCTTCTTAAATTTCTGCGACCTTCCTGTCGAATATTCAAAGTTCCCTTCAATTTTCAGTTCATCATGATAAATCTTTGCTCTTTTCATCATCAGCATACCATTAAGTGGCATGTGTTCACTGCAATACTGACGGATCTAGTCTCTCAATACTTGACTGAGATCTTTATTTTTAACATTAGGTAGTGTTTTTCTATTTTTCATTAACTTTTGTTCATCACTTTCAGCATAGAACTTCCACAATGTATCCTTCTGTTTCCTTAGGTCTTACATCACAGAGAATAAGCAAAAAAGAAAACAAACATACAATTATAGTGAGTAACGTACACAGTTATTGGCTTCATGTAGGACACTGTGGGGAACCTGCCATTGGTGCATCTTGCCTGCACATGTGCCACTTTATTACCCCTAGTGGGTGTGCTTGTGTGTGGGACTCTGGGCCTGTGCCAAAATACAGAAGAAGGAGGATAAAAAGTTCTTTTTTCTTTTGGGGATGCTGAATAACTTCATTGTGTGCCTGCATTTTGACTGCGACCCATCACATGAGATTAGATGTGGAATTTTCCACTTGTGGTGTCACACTAACATTCACAAAGTTTCAGATTTTTGAGTATTTAAGATTTTGGGGTTTTGAATTTGGAATGCTCAACCTGTATATACATTTGGCCAAATGGTACTCACCTTCCACCTGAAAAGTTTATTTTCAAGTGAGCGGGCAGCTTTGGGAGGGATACACGTAAAGTGGAAACAGAAGGTAGAGATACTTGTTTAATAAATGAGAGAAAAACGTTCAGCCCTGCCGTCACTTAGATCATCTTTCAAACCATATCCTGCATTTCTGTTATGTTAGTTATAGTGGTAGGAACCTTGTAGGTCCCTGAGATAAGCCTCTTGCTGAATGTTTTTACTTGTGCTTTATATGTAGAACCTCTGTGTCCTGGTCTCTGTGACTAAAAAAGAAGTTACATTAACTTTTAATCACTGGTTTGATAATAGGATCACATAACCCCAAGTATACTCCAATTATTTCTGAAGTTCCCCAGTGGTTATTTCTCAGTTAAAAGTGGCATATTATTGTTTTTCTCCTGCTGGCTCCTACTGGCCCATGTCTCACATCTATAAAATCCACAGAGAAGCATCGTGACTGGCTCAGCTGAGAGTGCTCATGATCAGAACTCCTATGGGGATGACATGGTGCTATTTCCAGATACTATCCTGGTTGCCAGCCCTGAGCCAAAGCTAGATTCCATTGAGAGGCAGACAGAGTCACTTATTCCCTGCCTACCACTTTTCCACAGGGCCTGAATTCTACAGAACCTCCTGTGAACAATTTGGATTTTGGGCTTCATCACTCTAACCATGGAGGCTTATACCCATTTCAAGGAGCCAGAGGGTCATAAGTGCCATGCCACTTACTCCTCATCCCTCTCTCCTTCAACTCTAACCCATCCCTCTCCTCACTACATACCAAAATGTACTCCAAATGCAACAGTCTGTGACAAAGCAGTTTTTAAAATATTGGAGTCTTGGTCTTTCCACACACCTCTATTTTACTAGGGAGTCTTTGCTTTACCTTTATATTAGAGGCCCTTTGAGATGGTTTCCCCAGAAGGAAGATCTACTCCAATTCAAGACTGCACCGTTTACAATGAGTGTACAGTGTAATGCTTTTAAATTACAGTTTTTGTTTTTTCTACTCTCTCCATCAAATTTTTAGAGATCTTAGGGCTACTTTAAAGGTGAAGGGCAAGAACATCTTTCTCTTCAATTGTCTTTGCAATAATACAGCAGTTTGCAACCCCAGCTTCACATTAGAATCACTTGGCGGTGAGGGAGGTTAAAATATGTTGGTGACAGGGGTCCACCTAAGGCAAATTAAATCAAATCCGTGAGGGTGGGGCTCAGGCATTTTCCTTCCTTCCTTCCTTCCTTCCTTCCTTCCTTCCTTCCTTCCTTCCTTCCTTCCTTCCTTCCTTCTTTCCTTCCCTTCCCTCCCTCCCTCCCTTCCTTCTTTCTTTCTCTTTTTTTTCTTTCTTTTCCTTTTTGAGACCAAGACTCACTCTGTTGTCCAGGCTGGAGTGCAGTGGTGCGATCTCAGCCCACTGCAATCTCCACCTCCTGGGTTCAAGCAATTCTTGTGCCTCAGCATCCTGAGTAGCTGCGATTACAGGTGCATGCCACTAGGCCCGGCTAATTTTTGTGTTTTTAGTAGAGACAGAGTTTTGCCATGTTGGCCGGGCTGCTCTTGAACTCCTGACCTTAAGTGATTTGCCTCCCTCAGCCTCTGAAAGTGCTGGGATTATAGGGATCAGCCGCTGCTCCAGGCCATATTTTTTAATGCTCCAAGATTATTTTATTAATCATACACAACCACAGTTAAGAACCATTGTTGTAAATACTTGGCCTTGGGCTGAGAAACTCATTTGTTACAGACAGGGACACATCTACTCTTTATCTTTTGTGAGACCAGGAATCATCATATTTTTCCTTGTTTACGAAAAGTTTAACTCAACTAATCATTGCTAATTGCTATTCCCTGTAATGTGTGCTAATTCTTGAAAGTTTTGGGCTTGTTAGTCCAGTAATCTAGAGGTTTGTCTTCTATGCATTTTGCTGCTATTGGAGACATTATCTCCACCTGGGCTTCTGGTTGTAACACCTTGGTTTTCCATAGATGTGCTTAATAAAGGATCAATACATCTGTTTTATCTCCAAATCTCCTGAAAGTAGTTATCTCTTTGAACTGGGTAAGTGTATATACTCGAAATAAATTACATATCATTTTAGAACAAGGGTTTAATAAGCTTAAAACAAAAACCCATTTGATTCTGTATTTACTAACACTGAATTATTGTTAAATACTTTTTAATATAGTTTTGTTTTTCTCATCCTTAGAAAGATTAGCTTGCTTTGAGTATCCTACTCAAAGTGGGTTATGTACCACTCTCTCACGGTTTTCAAATTTTGAGAGCGCCACTAGAGGTCAAAACTCCTGAAGTCTTTTATCCTCCTAACAACGATTTAAAACAACGATTTAATCCTCCTAACAACGATTTAATACTTTCATAGAAAAGACATCTGTTTTGGTTTTTCAGTTTCTTAGTACTTTGTTCCTATCTGATTTCAGTTGGAGAAAGCAGAAAACCATTAAGAAAAGTTATATGGCTTTTGACCTCGGTAAAGTAGTTATTGTTTCCCCTCTCACGGAAAATCGTCTTTATTTGTGTACATCTCTGAGTTCTTACTCCTTCTCATCTGGCATTTGCTATGCATTTATATGAATTGGCACTCTTGTCAGTCAGATCTAACCTAGAGGTGTAGGTGGACACTGCCTCCTGCTTAAAGCCTTAATTACAAAAGTCTCAGTTTACTAGAATACCATAATTAGACACAATTTCTAAGTTTTTAACAACATATTTCAGTTACAAAGTAGTTCTCCACAGCCCAACAGAAATAAACTTTTTTAAAAAGCATGCCATATCATAATAAAAGTTTCTTAATTCTGTCATATGTGCAACAGATAAAAATTTCTTTCTTTCCATTCTTTGGATATGCTTGTAATGTTTAATAATGCTTTCAATGATATGATCTAGAAATTAATTAGCTGTTTATAAAAGTTAACTTAATTGACAAAGAACATGTCAAGCATTTTCCATGTTATTGTATCATTAAGGATTGGTAAATGTCCGTATTGGTAATGGAATATTGTTCAGTGCATACAGAAGAAAAGTATATCTTTCAAGAAAGCATAAAAAGGCATCATTGTAATTACACATGCAAGGAAGAGAAATATAAAGTCTTAATACAAGGAATTAGTGTTACCCATTATCCTTTCACATAATGAATACAATAATTTTTACCTTGTGAATTAGTATCTTTACTCATTAAAATAGGATAATTTTTTACATATTACAAAAGTAGAAATGAAACAAAGGCTATTACTGATTACCTACTACACATACTATATCATTCATATTTATTTGCATCTTTCCTATTCAGTTGTCTGAGCTATTGACTTCCATAAAAAAGATCAGATGAGTCACATGGTCAATGTAATTGAGCTCAAAACTACTGTTGTGCATACTGTTTTAAATAAGTTATAAATTAATTGTCATAAAAATTTGTGCCTTCCAACAATTTCAGGGAGCAACTCACTTTGAATTTGCACTAAGAGGGGCAGCCTCTTATAATTTCACGAAGTCCTTAGCAGTCATGATACAACCTCAGTGTATGAATTGTGTTCTTTATATTTTTTAGTCAAACATCTACACATGCTTTTAAGAATTGTTTCTGAGGATGTACTATATGTAAAACTAGATGCTCTATGGAGACAAAGATAAGTGAGACAAAATTACACAAAATAAGTAGATATGATCCAGTATGAGGAAGTCTACTTTTAATGGCAATGTAAGGGAAATATGTCGAATACAATAAGAAAAAATACAGAAAAGCTCATAGTTTATTAAAGGAAGGAGAAATATCTGGTTTGGAGACTAAGGCAAATACAATAGAAGAAGTGATACTTCATTCATTCATACATTCATTCACTTGAGAAACACAGGCAATGAGTATTAGCATAAGATTCAGGGAGTTGGGCAGCAAGAACAGATTTTCGACAATATTGGAGGAGGCCTTCGAAGGAAAATGAATGACGTGAACTGCTCCTGAAGTATCATTCATCTAAGTGATGTATACTTTTCTGTGGATCAAGAAGATAAGGTTTAAATAACAGGTTTGAGGTCTGATTTAGGAAGATCTTGAATTTCAGAACAAAGAGCATAAATTTCATTCAGAGTTTAATGGAAACTCATTGTAGATTATTGTATGTGTGAGATTAATTTGAAATGTGGAGATAGACTAAAATAAGGGAGACCTATGAAGGTGTGGAGGCTGTTGTAGAAGTAAGGTGAGAATTATGAGAAGCCTAACAAAGATGTTGAGAATAAGAACGGAACGGAGGGAGTATACATGGGAAGCATGTAAAGTAATGAAATTGCCTCCCACGGGTTACACATGAAAACCATTCTCCTATTTTGTAGTCACACTTCCATGGGTATACATACATGCATATTATGTATAATATGACCACATATACCTAACAATGTTAGAAAATAAAGTGTTGCATATATGTATACTTTTCATTTAACCAAGTTATTATTTGTTAAATATTTTATTTTTTAGTAAAAATATTATTTTTTAATAAAAATTATATAAAATGGATTAATTACTTTATGCCATAGATTTTTAAACAGTTTTTAATGATGGTTCAGAGCTACTCAACTAATTTTTACTGAATGACCATTCTTAATTTTTTTCCTTATTTTTTTAGACAGTCTCACTCTGTCACCCAGGCTGGAATGCAATGGTGTGGTCTCAGCTCACTGCAACCACCGCCTCCTGGGTTCAAGCAATTCTCATGCCTCAGCCACCTGAGTAGCTGAGATTACAAGCGTGCACCACCACACCCAGCTAATTTTTGTATTTTTAGTAGAGACGGGGTTTTGGCATGTTGGCCAGGCTAGTCTCAAACTCCTGGCCTCAAGTGATCCACCTGCCTCAGTCTCCCAAAGTGCTGGGATAACAGGCATAAGCCACTGTGCCCAGCCAGAGTGGCTACTTTTTAAAGTCAGGTTTATTGATGTATAATTTATATACGATAAAATTCATCTTATAAAATGTATAATTTCATTAGTTTTGACAAATGTATTTATTTACATAACTACCACCACAATCAAGATTCAGAACATTTAATCATCCCCCAAATTTCTTCATGCATATATTTTTAAATCAATTTCCTCCCCTTATTCTCTTGACAATCAGTACTGTGATCCACGTTTTTGTTCTCTTCCCCTCAGTAATTTGTTCTTTTAAATTGCTCATTAGTGTTCCATTATTTAGATTGACTACAATTTATTTATGTATTCACCAGGGTTGCTTCTAGTTTGTATGTATTATGAAAAGAACTGCTATGAACATTCAAGTGCAAGTTTGTGAGTGGACAAACATTTTAATTTCTCTTGAGTAGTTACCTAATGAGTGGAACTGTTGGCTTGTATGGTGTGCATATATTTAATTTTATAAGAAAATACTGAACTGTTTTCCAAAGTGGCTGTGCCATTTTACATTTCTATCAGTAATGTGTGAGAGTTAGTTGCTCCACATCCTCAATAGTACTTTGTACTGTTAGTCTATTTCAGTCATTTTAGTAAGTGTATAATGATATTTTTTGGTTTTAGTTTATATTTCCCAAATGACTATATTATATTGAGCAAGTTTTCATGTTCTTACTGACCATCTGTATACTTTCTTTGGTGAAGTGTCTGTTCAAGTACTTTTCTCACTTATTATTGGGTTATTTGTTGTAAGATACATATCTATTCTGGATACAAGTTCTTTAGCATATATGTATTTTGCAAATATTTTCTCCCAGACTATAATTTGCTTTTTCATTTCCTTAATAACGAATTTTGAAGAATATCTTTTTCAAAACAAATGAATACACAAAAGTGCAAACATTTAGTGATAAGCAGATAATTAAAATAGGTTGCTGTGATGGAGGACAAATGAGTGGCTACATTAGATTGGATAGTTAATGTAGGCCTCTCTGTTGAAATGACGTTTTTAAACTTAGGTGTGAATCAGGGGAAAGAGTATTCCAGTTAATAGTAACAGAAGGCCCTAAGATGGCATGATGGTTAATTTTAGGTGTCAACTTGACTGGGTTAAGGGATACTTATAGAGCTGGTAAAACTTATTTCTGGATGTGTCTGTGAGGGTGATTCTGTAGAAGACTGACATGTGAGTAAATGGTCTGAGTGGGGAAGACACACCCTCCCAAGGTGAGGCAGCTTCCAGTTGGCTGAGGGTCTGGATTGAACAAAAAGGCAGAGGAAAGGCAAATATTTTCTCACCTGGAGCTGAGACACCCTTCTTCTTCTGCCCTTGGATGTGAGAACACCAGGTATCTAGCCTTTGGACTCTGGGATTTGCATCAGCAGCCCCTTGGGTTCTCAGGCCTTCAACCTCAGACTGAGATTTATACCTGGGCTTCCCTGTTTCTGAGGCTTTCAGAATTAGACTGAGCCAGGCCACCAAGTTCCCTGGGTCTCCTGCTTGCAGATGGCCTATCATAGAAATTTTCAGCCTCCATAATTCCATAGGCCAATTCCCCCCAATAAATGTCTTCTCATCTATCTATCTATCTATCTATCTATCTATCTATCTATCTATCTATCTATCTATTATCTATCTATCTATCTATCTATCTATCTATCTATCTATCTATCATCTATTTAATCTATCCAACCATCCATCCTATTGGTCTGTCTCTTTGAAGAACCCTGACTAATATAGATTTGTACAAGCTTAACATGTTTGAGGTGCAGTAAAAAGATGATTGTAGCTGAAGCATTGTTGTCAAGGGAAGACTGGTAGAGGATGATGCTGGAAAGGAAGCTGGGGGCTTGATAATATAGGACTTATTGTCCTAGACCAATAAGAGTTTTAAGTTTTATTTTAATTATGATGAAATAACACTGAAGAGTTTAAAGCAGGGATTTACATGATCATATATATATATAAAATATACACACATGATATATATAGCTTAAGAAAGCATATATATACACATACATATACATACATACATATATACACGTATGTGTATATATATCTTAAGAAAGCATATATACATGTATATATACATATACATATAAACATATACACATACATGTATATGTATCTATATATACATGTATGTGTATCTTAAGATGTATGTATATATGTATATATATACACGTATATATATATGCACATATACATATATAAGATGTATGTGTATATATGTATATATACACATGTATGTATGTGTATATATACATATATATGTATGTGTATATATAGATGTATGTGTGTATATATATAAGATGTATGTATATCTTAAGATATATATATCTTCCAATTTATATTAGAAATAATCAAAAGGTATTTAGCAATAAATCTAAGAAAATATTTGCAAGACTTTTATGGAAAATACTTCAAAATATATATATGCATATAAATACATATGCATACATATATACATACACATACATATATACATATATATACATACATATATATACATCTCTCTCTCTCTTAAGAAAGCATGGTGGTTCCTGTGTGGGAAATGGATCAGAGAAGACCAAGAATACAAGCTGGAAATCTAATGAGGAAATTCTTAGAGTAGTCTAGATGAGTGATGATGACAACTTGGCGTATAATGGCCAAGATTGTATAAGATGGACAGCGTCATTTTTTTATTTTGAAGGTAGAATCAATAGATTTGTTGTTAATTATCAATGCGAGGTCAGAAAAATATGAGAATTAAGAGTAACTCCTGGGTTTTTTTACTTTAAAGCTGGTGGATGGTGATATCACTTTCTGAGATCATAGAGTGGGAAAAATTAAATTACATGCCTATTTGACATCTAAAAAAGATGTCAGTTAGGCAATTGGATACACAAAACTCAGGAGTCTTGAGAAGTAATTAGCATTGGAGATTTAAATTTTGGAATTGAGGCATACAGGTGAGACTGGAGGGCCAATGTGTGGCCAGAGTATGGGACCAGTGCACAGTCCTTGAAATTCCAGTGCTTAAAGGATTACCAGAGAAGGAGAAACTAGCAAAGAATAAAGAGAAGGAAAGCCATTGCTCTAATCATCAATTACGCAATTATCATATTGGACTCCAATGTTGTGATGCTCTCAGAAGCTATTGTAACAGAAAAAGGAATTTTCATCCCTTTGTGTCTTTGGCAACTGATTTTAGACAGCTACACCTTTCTCTGACTGCTATTCCTCATTCAAGATGTTAGTATTTAATTTGCTGCTTATAATTTACACTGTATCAATAGATTAAATTTGTCTCCTTGTTGAAATAGAGTGAAAAAGCTTAATTAGACAAAGATGCCCACTATTACCACTTCTATTCAACATTGTGCGATGGATTCCAGTTAGTGTAATAATACAGGAAAATAAATAAAAGAAGAATTATGTAAAAACTTATAAGACGTGGAAAGGCAGTAATAAAACTACTAGTATTTGCAAATACTGCTATTGAGTCTAACAATGTGTTAATTATGTGGTGTATTCTATTTAGATACTTGTATCTATCTAAATAGATAGTTGTATCAATCTAAATAGTTGCATCTATCTAAATAGAATATACCACATCTTTACACATTGTTAGACTCAATAGCAGAATTTAAGAGTATTGGACATAGGGAAACATACAAATGGAAATATATTAAAAAATATACAATTAATTTATATTAGAAATAAAAAGATATTTAGTAATACATCTAACAAAATATTTGCAAGACTCTTATGGAAAATACTTCAAAATATGTAAAGACAACAGTCCTCAAAGTGGTTTATAGATCCCATGTAATTCTACTCAAAACTCAACTAATTGTTTTGAGAAACTTGATTAGCTAGTTCTAAAATATATAAGGAGAAGGTGCCCAGTATAGCCAAGCCTTTCCTAAAGAAATAGAATAGGTGGGGAGATCTGTGCTACTAGACATTAATATTTATTGTAAAGGTATAGGAATTAAGATAGTATATTATTGAGTAAGGATGGACATACTGACTTGAACAGACTAGCGAACCCAGAAACAGATCCAGTGCATATGAAAAACTGAAATATGATAGAAGTGACATTATATATCATTGGGAAAATGATGAAATATTACATATGGAAAAATGAAACGATTATTTTCTCACACAAAGTACAAAATTCAATTTGTGAGGGATTAAAAAAGTTGGATATGAAATGCAAAACTTTAAATTGTTTAGAAGTAGAATGTCTTTATAGCATCGGTATAGGAAAAGATTTCTTGCATGTGATACAAAATGACTAGCAACACAAAATAGAAGAAGAAAACATTGAAATTATTTAAGAACTTCTGCGCATCAGGAGGCACAGCAAAAATATGGGCCATAAAGACAGCAAAAATATGAGCCATAAACTTGGAGAGCAAACTTGTAGCATATGACATGTAAAACATTGCACTGCCAAGAAATTGGCATTACACAACTTCAAGGTGGACAATTGCATTCCATTCTAAGTAAATGGCAGCCTCTGGAATTGAGAATGTACTTCTTGAAATTGTACAACATGGTGACATTGTCTAAAATATATAAAGAACTCTTATGAATAACAAAAAGACAACCAAATAGAACAAATGCAAAAGACTTGAACAGATACTACACAAAAGAGCAAATGCAAATGGTCTATACATATAACAACAAGATGCTTATGCTCATTAGTAATTAGGAAAATATAAATTATAGTAAAAAAATATTAATTTATACTTATCCAATTGGCAAATTTAAGCAGACTGATAGTACTAAGAGTTGCTAAGGATACAGATCAGTTGGATTATAAACTACTGCAGGAATGAAAATTGACATAATCATTTTGAAAAATAACTTGTTATTATCCAGTACAGGTGGATGTGCTCATTCTACAACCAGCATCTGTACATATATATACTAAGCTGTAGAGTCATTCTTTTTTTTTTTTTTTTTTTTTGAGATGGAGTCTCGCTCTGTCGCCCAGGCTGGAGTGCAGTGGCGCAATCTCGGCTCACTGCAAGCTCCACCTCCCGGGTTCACGCCATTCTCCTGCCTCAGCCTCTCTGAGTAGCTGGGACTACAGGCGCCCGCCACCACGCCCGGCTAATTTTTTGTATTTTTAGTAGAGACAGGGTTTCACCGTGGTCTCGATCTCCTGACCTCATGATCTGCCCGCCTCGGCCTCCCAAAGTGCTGGGATTACAAGCGTGAGCCACCGCGCCCGGCCAAGTCATTCTTGAATATATAGCTCATGGGATACATATTTGGAAACAAATATTCATTGCAATAGAATAGATAGATTGTAGTATAGACTCAGTGGTGGAAAAAATAGGTAACTTACATTTATATGCAATAAAAATGAAAGAATCCTAAAAACGTAATGTTACGGGGAAGTCAAGAGGACCTCATATCGTTTGCTGCCATTTAGAAAAGTAAAATAACATGAAAAACCCTACAAAATGTGTTTTTACATATATATGTATGTGGTAGAACGATTAAAAATAAAATAAATATCAGGATAATGATTAGCTTTAGTAGGAGTGGGGAGGTCAGGCCAGGTGATGAAATCAGAAGGTGCCCAGAGGTGGTTTCAGCTATATTAGGACAGTTCTAGTTCTTAATTCAGATAGACAGTTAACACGGAATTGTCCTGTAATTGTTTAACTTACTAATTATATCTATTTGCATGAGCTTAAAATTAGATAATAAAAGCTTAGGCCAGGCGTGGTGGCTCATGCCTCTAATCCCAGCACTTTGGGAGTCCGAGGTGGGCTACTCCAACAAGTGCCATTAACATTCATGTCGGTAGTATGTGATAGTAAAATGCTACCACCACTATCACTACTACTGTTACTACTGCCACCACTATCTAACATAGAGAGGGCACACCATAGACTGAGTAGAAGCACAAGTGCATTTATGCCTAATAGCTTACCTAACTTTCACAACAACCTTATCAGGTAAGTGCTTTATATTATCCTTATTTTCCTGATAAGAACATTTAGGCATGAAGAAGTTAAGTAACTTGACCAAGGTTATACAGATAGTAGGAGATGGAGCTAGGATATATGTTAGATAATCTGGCTCCAGAGCAAATTTAAGCAAATTTAAACACTTCAGGGGGTAGAGCTCAGTGGTAGAGCATTTGACTGCAAATTTAAACACTCTGTTACCCATCACATTAATAAGGGTGATTTCATTTTCTTCAAGTGACAGCGTCATCTAAAAGGCCAATGAGTGTGCCAGACTCTTCTACTTCATTGGGATTGGCCTATCCTAAAACAGGAGCATGTGTATGTATACATATGCATATATGTCTCTGTATACATGTATAAGGCTTATTTTCAAACAAAGGAGACTGAGAGTTTGAGCTATTGAGGAATGAGGGTCTTGCTAAATGTAAAGCTCTTAGATGAAAGACTTTTGTCTGGCCGTCTTACACCCATCCACTAGACTTGTCTGTGTCCAAGACGGAAGCAGTGACTACAGGAACCATACTTTTGGGGTTCATAAAATTTTTAGACTATGGGAATACAGCAAATATTATACTGTATATGTCTATTGATCAAATTTCAGCTGTTTGACTTTCAAACCTTTTTCAGGAATATGTCATTTAGGAAAGTGGGGGCATTTCTATAAAAAAATGTAAAAATCTCTGAGTCCCATGCAATTGAATAAAAATACCCTATTTTACAGAACAATATGAAAAGTCTCTTGAGTATAAGAATCCGGTAAATGTATGAATCTAACAAATAACTAAGTCTAAAAATGTCTTTGCATTTGAAAAGTAAAAGATATAATGCACATACTCTTCTCTGGAGCATGGAAATGCATGTTTTCCTAAAATTCTCCTGCAGAATTTCATATGAGTTGGCTCCACAAGTGTAAAATAATCCATTTTCTTTCCTTGTCTGTGGTGCCTTAGTAATCCACAATAAAATACATTCAGCCTCAGGGCAGAAATGATCTTCTGAACTTTCCAAACCTCTCCAGAGATTTGGCTGAAGTAACAGCCTGTCACAGAAAAGAAAGGTATTCTTCTCATTTGAGAGGAATTTAAATCTCATTTTTTAAAAAATGGGCCCTACCTAAACAGTCTGTGGTCTGAGTTTTTTCCTTGTGGTACATGCTGCTCTTAAAAATGGCTCAATTTTATTATATGTAAAAAACAATTGTCCAAGGAAAATAATAAATATATTCTAATTTTGCACTTGTGGAATCATTCCATCGGAAAAAATTATGTAAAACCCTGGGACAGGTATCCAAAAACAGCTGGAAGTCCAGAGCAATGGGGAAGGCATTCAGCCTGGATATTTTGTCTGCAGAATCTGAACTTCTTTAATTTTATTCCTTCTAAATTTTGTTAGAGTCATCTCTGTCTTCTCTAACCTTTCCTTGGAGAAATTACTGTTTAAAATTTGGTTAAGAGTTACTTTCATAAGCCTGCTCTGTAGATACTTGAGTAATTGACACGGAAAAATTCTTTTTGCTCACTTACCTAGATATTTGCCCAGTACTCTACTTCAGTTGTTCTTAATCTTTATAGGGCTATAAATTTCTTCGAAAACATGAAGAACGCTGTGATTCATCTCCCCAGGAAATTTTTTATAGGTGCATGTAATTTAAAGGCGATTGTGTGCTTCAAATTAGGCTTCTATTTCTACATGGAGGGCTGAGTTGAGAAATGGATTGTGAGTCTATAGTAGGTTTGTGGTTTCTGTATCAGCAGCCCTCCTTCTCTCTCTCTCTTTCTTTTTTCTTTCTCCTGGCATTTCCTGGGTGTGCTGATCATCAATTTATTGTCTCTCAGATCCACACTCATCCCTCTTTGCACTGCCTTGTGCTTTTATAGCTGGACTCCATACAGTTTTTACTTTGCCAGCTGGCTCCACGTTAGGCTTTATCAATAGAGGAGGCTGGAGAGACACTTTAAAACATAGCAGAAGAAGGGGCTTCTTTTTCTACTTCTAGTGTGCTTTATCTTTTCTTCTCACTGCATGGTTGACGGTAGTGTTTGGGAGGCCCTGTGGCACTCATTCTGCAGTGAATTTTTCTGTCCCCCAACAGATAGCTTCCTGCAGACCAGGTCCAGTCTGCTGGCACCCCAGCAAACTTCTGCTTCCTCCAGCGGACCACAGCTACACCCTCTTCCACAAAGTCTGACTTACAGCCTTGTGTGTCTGGAGTCCTGTGGGTTTTTAGTTTGCTCCTTTAATGCTCTCCCTCTGTCCTAGATGTAGCAGTTTAGCATTTGTTCATTTTGCATTCTTTAGAGTCCTCTTTATCCCTTCCAGCGATCCCCTTTTATTAGTTAATAATTAATTACATTACATTTTCCCTGTTCAAATTACTAGTGTAGTTTCCATCTTCTCACTGAACTGTGGCATTTAATTTCTTCAATTGCTATTTTGAAATATTATCACTGGGTTACTAGTATCACAAATCTCCCCCATCCCCACGCTCTTCAAAAATAAACTTTGGGAGCAGTTTGTGACAGGTATTGATATCTAATTTCTTTCTGCTTTGCGGTACCTAGAAGAATTCCCTTGAAGTTAGGCATACCACTGAAAGAGTTTCATGTCATTTCCACATGGAAACAGTCAATGGCTAGTGCTCAACTCTTCAACCTACTCTCCAAGCACCTATCTTTGTACTGAGTTGGTTGTTAATTAATCTCTACTAAGTTAATTACCAATGTCTAAAGCATAGCCAGCTATTGTCCAAGATAATTCTAAGGAAGAAGAAATGTTAGACAATAAAAAGTCTGGGGTCAAATTAATTGATGAATACTGTGTTAAACAGTTTTTTTTCCTCTGCAGAGATTCTGAATGTGTTCAGTATGCTCATATGTAATGTCAGTCTTGAAGAAGGGGGGCATTTTTCTAGGATTTTGACCATGGAGCCCATAATTGCTGGGGCAGGTGAAATGTAAGAGGAAATTGGGTCCTAGCAATTGAATGCCTCTACAGGGAAATGGCATGCACTGCTTCTGTTCACTGCTTACCTTCTAGGGAATCTTTCCAGGCACCTTGAAGGAGAGGGGAACTGATTTTCTATGAGCAGTAGCAATGCCTGCCACAAACTACTGTCAAATTAATTAAAACAACAATAGCAGTGGCAGCAGCAAACAAAAATGGATTTATTGAGATATTGGTAGCCTAAAGGATATTGTTCAACAATAAAAAAGTCATTGACATTAAAATGAAGTGGCTGATAATTTTATTGACTCTGTTAAGTGTTTGTGTTTTCGATATATAGAGTGCCCCAGTAGACATGCATTACTATACTCTTGATTATGTCAGGGGAGGAGGCCATGTCAGAAAATTAAATGCTTTACTTCAGAAAATTATCAGTGAAAGAGATTTAGTTCTTCATGTTTATATTGAGATGAATGAATATTACTGTTCCTTAGCTATTGGATGTTTGAAAATCTTAAAAATTAATGATAGGTAGGTGTTTTAAATGTTTTATATCAGGACATCCAGTGTTTAGAATAGACCTCAATTTCTTTAGGTTTGTCATATTTTATGTAACTTCTACCCTTCACATTTCCATCTTTGCATTAGAACCATGTTTTTGCATTAATAATAAGTACCTTGAACATATAGTATTGGTGTTCAGGGCCTGAAATAGAGGGCAATTGAAGGGATCTTGGAAACTGGAATTCCAATTCTAGTTAATTAAAGTTTATTATTGGTCAAATTCTTTAACTTTTCTGGGCCTTGTTTTTCACCTACAAAAATAGTGAATTTGTAATAAATGATCTTTATGATCCCACAGTTTTTAATAAATATATTTTACAATTTCAATCTATATCCTCTGTAGAAATGATTTTATAATCAATGTGATAGTTCACATTTTATGTGATTCATTTGTTAATTCATCAGATATTTAATGAGTAATTACCATATTCTTCTGCCAACTATAGGGCTCTGGATATAAAGTAGATAAACAAAACTAGATCTCCAGCATTAACAAGCTCAAGACTAGTACTAAGCTTCAGGAGACTTTGCTAAGTAAGTGGGTTCTAGCAGAACAGACCATAATTATGCCAAAACACCTATTTTCTGTTGAGATGTGTCATTGTCTACTAATGATACATGTGTATCATTATACAAATATGTATCATTATACAAATATGTATCATTGGCTACTAATGATACATATTTATAGAGAGCTGGAATATTCTATTTAGGTCACTGGGATTATTGGTAACTTTTGCTTTCAACAACTTGCATGAAAGTCCACAGTTGACATCACATCTGAACAAAGAGAAATAAAATTTTGAGTCTTTAAACTGGCAGCAAGTTGCCATGAGAAATTATCAACCGATTTTCAATAATAAAAATATTGTCAGAACTCACAATTAAACACTTACAAAATGAGTTTCCAGAGACACAGGACTAAGAAATTCGTTATGGTAATGAGATGGCAGTTGTTTATCAATAACTGCTAATGAAAGAAAATGTTCATGTTTCAATTTTTAAACTAGTCAATCATTGTGATTGTATAATTGACCCAGCTGATAAAAAGGAAATTACTCTGATGTTTAAAAAAAGAATTTCCTGACTTGGCAGAATTTAAAATGTTAGATTTGGGAGTCAGGGTAGGAGCATTTTCCCAGGGAAGTAATTGTGAAATACTTCGGATTTGTTTTTATGAAGGAATATGGAGGAAGCTGCTGCACTCTTATTTCTAAGGAACCTTCACAACGTGCAGAGGGTGGGATTCAAGTCATCATTTGTTTCTCATCAAATCTGTTTCACTTAACTTTCTGCGTTAGGTAAAAGGTATTTGCAAAACACTATCTAAAAAGACTTGCCTACTCTACCCCTATATTTTCTCCCTCCTGGAGAGGATAAAGGCAGACTATAGAGAAGCCTTGGAAGTGATTGCTTCAAACAAGAGCATGTAATGGTAGATATAGAACGGAGTTCAGGTGAGCACCAAGTTCTCACATATGGAGCAGATTTGCTTCACACCTGTGCAGGGAGAGCAATTCTTGTTAACCACCTTAGGGTTAACCTTTTACTCCTTCCATTAACTCAGCTTAGGTCATTATCTCTATGTAATAAGGATCTGTGCACATGATACACACACTTCACAGGTGTTACATAAAAGCAAACAGAGACTTAGTCTCAACTCCATCACATATTTATTAATTCATGCAGCAAATATTTATTGAAGTCTAGTATGTACTACACACCAGGCCATGAACTGGGGATATTAGGCTAAACAGGACAGACACAGAAAAACAGTTAACAAGGGGGAGGCAGTCAAACTCAAACACAATAAATAGATAAGGAAAATAATTACAAGTGTAGATAATATCAACAAACAAAGTAAGATGCTGAGCTAGAAAACAATAGAGAGAGGAACAATGGTTTGGGGTAGAAACATCAGGAAAGCTTATCTATGGAGGTGACATTTGAGGTCATGTGTTAGCTGAAATTTCAGGGATAAGGGGCTAATCATGGGAATACTGTGTGGAAGAGTGAGTCAGGTAGAGGAAGGAATATGTAAAAACACCTTTCAAGGTAGCAAAGATCTTGGCGAGTTGTTGAAGCTGAAACAGGCCAGTGTAGCTGGAGCACTATGAGCAAGGGGAAAGCATGACAGAGAGAGGTGAGAGGAGCAGGATGTGAAGGTGCTGGGGGTATCCTATAGGGCCTTGTAGATTCTTCTTTTGCATTTTATTTAAATGCAACAGGAAACCATTGAGGGCTTTTAAGATGGAGTTTGACATAATACGACTTCTGTTTTAAATTTATTATTTCTTCTATCTGGGGAATGGACTGGAAGGAGACACAAATGGAGAAATGTAGAACTGTAAGAAAGCTGCTGTGTCAACCAGATTGAAGATTATGTTGGCCTGGAGCAGGAGCGAGGAAGTGGAGATGAATAGAGGTGGATAGATACTTGTCAGGCAAAAGACTTTATCATACATATGAAAAGAGACATGAAGACTGCATTGTGAAGTATAAATACATAACTCTTGCATATCAAACAATAATAACAACTTATAGATCATGTGATCTAATCCTTCCATTTCACAGATATGTCTAAAATCCAAAGGGGAAGAAGGACTAGTTAGTGCACAGTCAATATCAAAATAGCTTTTCTGATTTCCTCATTGGTGCTTTTCCCTTATACAAGAATAAAATTATGGAATATTTACCATTTTATTGAGTATATTTTAAAATTCTAAAAATGAATGTGGTTGTAGCATCAGGTAAAATCTGATGATATCTATTTGTCCTATTATTTTACAAAGATGACTGGTTGAAAATAAAAACGACTTAATTAACTTGTTTTTTTGGAGAGGAGGGACCAGCCTTAGAAATATTTAGACAATTTAGAGCAGCATACTGTACCCTAAGCTTAAGTTCTGGATTATAAAAAAAAAAAAAACAAATCCATGTACTTACTGCCAAATTATTTTCAACAAAGTTGCCAAGAAGATCTGTTGGAAAAGGATACTCATTTTAGTAAATAGTGCTGGGGAAACTGGACATCCATATGCAAAAGAATAAAACTAGATTCCCATCTTCCACCATATGCAAAAATCAACTCTAAATGGATTAAAGACTTAAATGTAAGACCTGAAACTATGAGATTACTAAAAGAAAACATTGGTGAAACATTACAGGACATTGGTCTAAATGAAGAATTGCCTCAAAAGCACAGGCAACAAAATTAAAAATAGACAAGTGGGATTATATTAAAGTAAAAGGTGTCTGCGCAGCAAAGGAAACAACAGAGTGAAGAGACAACTTACAGAATGGGAGAAAATATCCACAAATTATGCATCTGACAAGGGGTTAATATCCAGAATGTATAAGAAACTCAAACAACTCAACAGCAAAAAGCCAAATTATTTGGTTTAAAAATAGGCAAAAGATCTGAAAAGACATTTCTCAAAAGAAGACACAGAACTGACATCAGGCATATGGAAATATGCTCAGCATCACTCATCTCAGAGAGATGCAAATAAAATCCACAATGAAGTATAACCTTGTTGCAGTTAGAATGGCTATTATCAAAAAGACAAAAAACCCCAAATGCTGATGAGGATATGGAAAAAGGGAAACTCATACACTGTCGGTGGGAATGTAAATATGGATGACAGTATGAAAGTTCCTCAAGAAATTAAAAATAGAATCACCATATGATCCAACAATCCCATTACTAGGTATATATCCAATGGAAATGAAATCAATATGTTGAAGAGATAGCTGCATCACCATGTTTATTGCAGCACTAGTCATAATAGCCAAGACATGAAAACAACCTAAATGTCCATCAATGAATAAATGGACTAGAAAATGTGATATATACAGGCAATGGAATACTATTCAGCCATAAAAAGAATGAAATGCTGGCATTTGCAACAATGTAGATGAGCCTAGAGGACATGATATTAAGTGAAATAAGCCAAGCACAGGACAAAATAGGCATGATATCACTCATGTGTAGAATCTTAAACAGTTAATCTCAGAAGTAGAAAGTAGAATGGTGGTTAACAGAGGCTAGGAAGGAAACAGAGAAGGAATGAAGAGGAGTTGGTTAAGGGGTATGAAAATATCGTTAGAAGGAATAAGCTGTGGCATTTGATAATACAGTGGGGAAATTATAGTTAATGATAATTTGTATATTTCAAAATAACTGGAATATGAATATAGTAATGTTCCTAAAACAAAGAAAAGATAAATGTTTGAAGTGATGTGTATCCCAGTTACTCTGATTTGATCATTACACATTGTATATGGGAACCAAAATATCATATGTACCCCCCATATATGTACAACTCTATATAAATACAAAATAGAAATAAGGAAACACAAACAAATGAAGAAAAGAATATTTAGTGGGCTAAATCTGCAGATCTTTAGCCTTTTGCAATGTAGTATCTAAATCAGCAGCATGTATGAATAGGCAGACAGAGAGGTGAGACAGAAAGGACCATCTCTCTTACTGAAGTCTGTCTTTGCCTTCTCCTCCTTCTATTAACTAAAGTTAGGCCAGATTAGTGAACTATCAGTAAGTCGGAGAAACAGTTGAGGTGGCGATAGTAGATACAGTGGAATCTTCATGGAATCTTGAGGGCAAGGCCAGCCTTCTTTCTGGGCTAACTAGATAAATCAATATAGTTTTGGTCCTGTAGATTGTCTGCATTCTTCAAATATAATCATCTGCCTTCACTCACCTGAAAAACTGTCTTAAGTTTTCAGAGTACAAACGTCTATAGTTGTCATATATATATATGTATGACAACTATATATATATATGACAACTAAATATATATATGACAACTAAATATATATATATATTTTAGTCTACCAATGTCTCTGCTTGCTTTACCCCCACTCCAATATCCTGCTTTCCATAAATGCCTGATTTAATTGAACTAGTCTTTAACTCAGAATGAGAGTAGATTCAGTAAGGTATAAATTGTCCCTGTCATTAAAAACAACAAATTGGACAAATGGCATATTGCCAAAGTGAAAAGGAAAGAAAAAACAATAAAACAAATTGAACCCTGAATCATTTATGAGTCTGTGATTTGGCTGTGATATTTGTCGTCAATAGACCTTTTTTCTTGTCAACCACCTTATTTGTCATTTTCAGAAATCATAAATCTACACTTAGCTGCTTTCTATTCAACTTTGAGAAAAATAATGCAAATATACTGGCACAATCATAGAGGAAAATTAATATTTAAGTCGGACAAGCTCAAATTGCTAGGTAACTTACACCTTTAATATTCCTACTTTCTTCTTTTCTTATCCTTCCCCCCACACGTTATTTCTTATGCAATAAATGAGTTCAGATAATGAACTCCTCTTCATCCCTTCTCCTCTGTTTCCTTCCTAGCCTCTGGTAACCACCATTCTACTTTCTACTTCTGAGATTAACTGTTTAAGATTCTATACATGAGTGATATCATGCCTATTTTGTCCTGTGCTTGGCTTATTTCACAGAGGAGGTGCACTAGGTAAAGTAAATACAGATTAAAAATAATCCCTTTCTATTAACCTGAAGTAGGCTTATATAAATTTATTACCACATCTCAGATGAGTCTTTCAGGTTTAGTGTATACCTCTTGATTAAATAAATTAGATGCATTTAATTTGTCTCAATTCACATTAAGTTCAAGGCAAGATCAATTAAATTTCTCTACTTTTTAATTTAAAAGAGACGTGGTGGTAAGTACTTGTAGATTAATGCTCTTATAAATTAAATTTTATCTCTATTTTTATACCTACCAGAAAGATTATAATGTTCTAGCATATTGACAAAGCTTAACCTAAAACATTCAGGCAATTTATAATAATTTAAAACTAAGGCTGTGGAAGAGTCTAGTTCTAGGAACTATTTTTAGAGGTGACTCAGTGACAAAGATTATAACTAGTAGAGGCTTTGTCTTAATTGAAGTGAGATAGATAACTGTAGAATTTATGTGAAAATTTGGTGTGAATTGGTTTATTAGGCATTTTAATATCCTGGCTAAGAGGCATTATGTAGCTGGGAAACTAGTGAAAAAAGGAGAAACTTAACTGCATTTGCAATGATTTATTTCTTTGAAAAAACAAACAAAAACCAAACTGAAGCAAATAAGGTCAAATATTATGTCTATTTTATCTCTCTGGTGGGTCTTACAATTTTTTTTGTTTAAAATATTTCATTATTAAAAATTCTAAGAATAGGATTGTTGAAAACGGGATATCCATATGCAGAAGAATGAAACTAGACTCCTATCTCTTGCCATATACAAAAATCAAATCAAAATGGATTAAAGATTTAAATCGAAGACAATATAATTTTTAAAAACTTTTGGGGATGCATACTGAAATATGTTGAGATGAAATTACATGATATCTAGAATTCTTTGCAATACTTTAGCATTAATAAGAAAATAAAAGCATTAAAATGATAACTAAAACAAGTGTGGCACAGTCTTGACATTTGAATCCAGATGACAGATTTACATACATATAAATATTTTTATTTTATTTAATTTATTTATTGTAGAGACAGAATCTTGCTATGGTGCCCAGACTGTTCTTGAACTCCTGGCCTCAAGGGATCATCTCTCCTTGGCCTCCCAAAGTGCTGGGATTACAGGCGTGAGTCACCGCACCTGATTCATATACATATTTTTAAGTCAAGGAGAATACATTATCTTAAAGCTGTTGGGTCAAGACTCCTTAGGTGAACACAAAAAGGAATTAATGACAGATTAACTAAGGAGATTAATTAACAAACATTCTTTTGTACCAATTTTAAGTTCCTAAAAGTTTCAATTAATTTTGCTTATGTCAAATGTTCAGAAAGTTTGGTTGCCCCATTTTTTTATGAGCACATAATAATAGTAGTGACAGGTTAAATCCCTAGGAAATTTCAGTTATTTGTGTTGTCCCCATGGGTTTATTGTGTAGTTCTTTAACGATTGCTTAAGTCATTCCCCCAACCGCACATCACATACCTGTGCTCTTCAAATGAAGACTTTGACCATGGAGGTGACCTTACAGTCATTTTCTAGAGGATAAAAAAAAAAATAAGTAGGAACAGCAGTTAACAGGCATTAAATGAGGAACATTCTGAAAAGCACATTTGAAGTCCCAAGAATATGAGGACATTCTCAGCAGGGTAGAATCCTACGACTAGTGAATATTTACCACATCAACTTTTATGACTAATTAGGTAGTTCAAATTTATTTATCAGAGCTTGTCCAAATAACCATTCTTTTTTCCTTATGTAATATTTTCTTGTTTTCTCCTGAAAACACTTCACGTAAGAAGTCACTGTGATATGAAGTTAGCTTAGTTCTTGGAATTTTTGTTTAGAAACTATTTGCACATAAATTAAAAGACCGTTCATTTGGAAATTAGCGCATGACTTTTATCCTGCCTCAAAGGCAGGATAAACCCTTTATTGTGTTTCCTTAACTTTTCCTATGTTCTGTAGATTTTGGACAGTGTTGTGTTGTATCCTGTGTTGCTGTTTCTGTTTTGGTTAACCAGACTCTGTTCAGGATTCAGGACTTTTAGCGCCCATCCCAGTGCATGTTAAATCAATTATGGAAGCACAGGGTAGAAGTGAAAGCATTTTTACCCAAAAGACCCTGCTAAAACTGTTAGATTCAATTAAGTACAAAATCTATCTTCAGGATTAGAGTTTTATAGTCCAAGTCAAAACTCGAATTCCTGTGTTCTTCTTTATACCCATATATATATTCTTCCACTGAGGTTATATGTCCCCGCCATGCTGTCTAGCCCTAAAACGGCATACCCATTTGCAGCCCTCCTTCTGAGAAGCTTATTACACTCGCTAGTTGCATTTGGATTAACTTTGAATGCTTCTTTTTTGGGGGGCAGGGATGGTATTTTTTTGTTGGTTATTACAGGAGGGTTTGGAGTTTTGGGTTTTATTTTCATACTAGGGTTGGGTTGCTGAGCCGGAAATCAAATTAAAACTGGCACGTCTCTGTGGTTTCATTTGCTTTTCTTCCTGCCATGGGATAAGCTGGCACTGAAGTCTTGTTTTGAAACCCTGAAATTCAAGCCTTAGAAAAATCATTGCCAATAGTGTGAGTTGAAATGCTTGGTTTGAATTTCCACTGGATTGTGGGGACCCAAATAGAAAGGTTGAATTAGAGTTTGTTTCAGCAGCCAGTAGAATATCTTCTTCATGTAGATTTGTTAAGAAATTTGGACATTGTCTTACAAAATATTTGGAGGTTAAACTTGCACCAGCCCTTCCTCTACTTTGTATAGCATCCTGTTTATTGGAGAAAAGAGTATATGAGTGAAGGCCAAAAAAAGAGAAAGCATGGCTGTTGTGTTTTGTTGTGTTTGGGGGTATTTTATAGAAGGCAGAGAGAAAATTGGGTAGCTGAATTTGTTCAATGTGAGACACTGGGAGAAAAATGGATGCAGATTTTTAGAGGCATTTTTGTTGTATATTATGAGTAAAATTCCCTTTGGAAATGCTTTGAGAATCTGAATTAGAGATTTAAATTGCTTTTACATTCCTTTTTTGTTTTTAAAGGCTGGGTCTTCTTTAAAGAAGGAGTACTCAAGCACTCTGTGGATTGAAAACGAACATCTGTTGGAACCTGTTCTTGTATAAGTGTCGATTGCACGTAACATCCTAGTTTCATATTCAGAGTTTTAAATACATTTTTTCATTAGTTTTTTTCAATATTAGATCTTGAAATTGGAAATATTTTAATCCCCATCAATGTAACAAGAGATTTAATTATCTCTCTTTATTAGCTCTTATCCAATATTAGATTTTGTAATTGAAAATATTTCCAATATGTTCTTGATTAATAGAGAGTACAGAATATCTGATCCTCATTGTAATTGCAGTCTAGTGGACTACTTATATACAAAAATGAAGAAGAGGTAAGAGACAGTGTATGAGACTATTAGTATTCCTTTTCTTTTCCCTTTTTCCTTGGCAATGCTGTATATCAGAAATATTTAAAAAATAGTCACAGACTATGAAATGTAGGAGAGAAAATACAATGAGGAGAGTGCTACTGCATCTGTCATGTGAAGATGATAATCAACTATATTGTTCAAAATGCCTAAGTTCAACTGGAAGAATGAAATGGAAATGCAGTTGATGTGCTTTTAAAGATTCCTTTTCAGATACATTCCCTCTAAGTTCAGTATTTGCAATTTGGTCCAGGTATGAATTTGAGAGGAAGTAAAAGGATTTTGATAATTTTCTATGGATTAGTGGTTTTTCTTGGCCTTGAACAGATTTATCAAGCGCCACAGAAGCACAGGTGTTACAGTTTATGTGTGATAAAGGCCCAGTTTTTTCCTCAAAAACAAAACAAAACAAACCCCACTCAGTTTATTTACTAGACGATAAAAATCAAATTGAAAACCTTTTCATGAATGGTGGTCTTCATGTGTAATGTGAAGCTTCTATTTAGAGCTCTTCAGCCTATATATCCTTCATTATAATCTCTTATGAGGTATATTCAAAGCTATATAGGCCAAAAGGGACAATTAATAGGAGTGTGAGCCTTGAACCAATTATGTGTCATATGATTTAACAAGGAGTGATTCCAGCAAAATCTCAAAAGATGATTTAGGGAAGATAAAAGACATATACCATCATGTGCCAAGTCTGAGCAACACAAATGTTTAAAATCCCCAATCTGTACCTAATTTCGTTAAATTTCACTGGTTATTCCTGTTTGAACTTAATGTACCTTCTAGTCCTACTTCCATACAAAGCACAGAATTGCTGGTTTACTCAAGACTGGCTGTTTGGTTAGTAGCTTTAGGAAGAAAAGAGCTTAACTGGGCCTTGGAGAATGTGATTATTCTATTTGGGTTAAATATATCACTTTAAGTATGATTAAAATATGTTTTTAATCAATACGTTATAAAAACTATAATGTTTAAAAGTGCAATGAAGGAAGAAAGTTTCTGCTTATTTAGGCATTAATGTAGTCTTGCTTTCCACATCAGTCCTTGGAGAGGAAGTGGGAAAGGAGTGGAAGTCATATTAATCACTCCTAGAGCAAAAGTCTCTGTCTAGGCCCAATTTAAATTTTGCTCTTGGTAGATACGATTACAGCCAAACTGGTGAAGTTTTAGGTGAATTCAGGCTTTAATGCACTTCAGAATCAAAATATTTCTGAGATGTATTAAGACTGAAATAAAACCATGAATAAGCAAGTAAATCCCCTCTTCCAAGAATGGAGGGGACCATCAAGCTCAGGACAGGTCTCATCCTCAGTTCCAGAAAATAGTATGCCTCAACTCTTACCTACAGATGGGAATCTGTCCAGCCATGAAAAATCTCTAAGGGAAAGAATTGTGTTTTATTCTTCAATGAACAAAAATGATACCATTATAGGGGTTTTCCCTTTAAAAGCCTGAATTCTTCCTACTTTAGCAGAATTCACAGATAGCTGGTCATCCATCCTGTATGATTCTTAGACAAAATACAAATAAGAACATAGAAGCTCTTGACATTTTTATAAATGAACTGGCAAAATTGAATTAAGAACATTTTTCAGGTTTTGAACCCTAATTTTCTCCCAAGTGATATGTAATTTTACTTGGAAAACTGTCAGAAATACACGAACCAACCCACTGATTAGTCTCTGCTACTAGACCTCTCAGAGCTAGTTGACGATTAAATAAGCCATTAAATTAAAAAGTGCTTGAGAATCTCAAAGTTCTATTTGAATGTGAGAGATTATTTCAGTGGCTCTGATCCTACTAGGCAGTCTCATTTTAGGCAGTGATATGGTTTGGCTGTGTCCCCACCCAAATTGCAGTTTGAATTCCCACATGTGGTAGAGACCCAGTGGGAGGTAATTGAATCATGGGGTCAGGTCTTTCCCATGCTGCGCTCATGATAGTGAGTAAATATTTTGAGATCTGATGGTTATGATAAGGGGGAGTTTTCCTGCATAAGCTCTTTGCTTGCTGGCATCCATGTAAGTAAGATGTGATGCTCCTCCTTGCCTTGCACCATGATTGTGAGGCTTCCCCAGCCACATGGAACTGAAGTCCATTTAAACCTGTTCCTTTAGTAAATTGCTGAGTCTTGGGTATGTCTTTATCGGCAGTGTGAAAATGGACTCATACAGTAAATTAGTAGTGGTAGAGTTGGTGTGCTGCTGAAAAGATACCTGAAAACATGGAAGTGACTTTGGAACTGGGTAACAGGCAGAGGTTGGAACAGTTTGGAGGGCTCAGAAGAAGACAGAAAAATGTGGGAAAGTTTGGAACTTCCTAGAGACTTGTTGAATGCTTTTGACCAAAACTTAATAGCGATATGGATGATAAAGTCTGGGCTGAGGTGGTCTCAGATGGAGATGAGGAACTTGTTGGGGACTGCAGCAAAGGTGATTTTTGTTATGTTTTAGCAAAGAGAGTGACAGCATTTTGCCCCTGACCTAGAGATTTGTGGAACTTTAAACTTGAGAGAGATGATTTAGGGTACCTGGTGGAAGAAATTTCTAAGCAGCAAAGTATTCAAGAAGTGACTTGGGCACTGTTAAAGGCATTCAGTTTTATCAGGAAAGCAGAGCATAAAAGTTTGAAAATCTTCAGCCTGACAACGTGATAGAAAATAAAAACCCATTTTCTGAGGAGAAATTCTAGCTGACTGTTGCAGAAATTTGCATAAGTAATGAGGAGCCGAATGTTAATCCCCAAGACAATGGGCAAAATGTCTCCAGGGCATGTCAGAGGTCTTCACAGAAGCCCCTCCCATCAGAAGTCTGGAGGCTCAGGAGAAAATGGTTCAGCGGTCCTGGTCCAGGGGTCCCTGTGCTGTGTGCAGTCCAGGGACTTGGTGCCCAGCATCCCAGCCACTCTAGCCATGACTAAAAGGAGCCAAGGTACAGCTTAGGCTGTTGCTTCAGAGGGTGGAAGCCTCAAGCCTTGGCAGCTTCCATGTGGTGTTGAGCCTGCATAGAAGTCAAGAATTGAGGTTTGGGCACCTCCACCTAGATTTCAGAAGACGTATGGAAACACCTGGATGCCCAGGCAAAAGTTTGCTGTAGGGTTGGGGCCTCATGGAGAACCTCTGGTAGTGCAGAAGGGAAATGTGGGGGCTGGGTCAGAGCCCCCACACAGAGTCCGTACTGGAGCACTGCCTAGTGGAGCTGTGAAAAGAGGGCCACCATCCTCCAGAGCATAAAATGGTAGATCCACTGACAGTTTGTACTGTGCACCTGGAAAAGCCCTATACACTCAATACAGTCTGTGAAAGCAGCCAGAAAAGGGTTTATATCTTGTAAAGCCACAGGGCCTGAGCTGCCCAAGATCATGGGAACCCACCTCTTGCATCAGCATGACCTGGATTTGAGAGATGAAGTCAAAGGAGATCATTTTGGAACTTTAAGATTTGACTGCGGCCGGGCGCGGTGGCTCACGTTTGTAATCCCAGCACTTTGGGAGGCCGAGGCGGGCGGATCACGAGGTCAGGAGATCGAGACCACAGTGAAACCCCGTCTCTACTAAAAATACAAAAAATTAGCCGGGTGTGGTGGCGGCGGGCACCTGTAGTCCCAGCTACTCGGAGAGGCTGAGGCAGGAGAATGGCGTGAACCTGGGAGGCGGAGCTTGCAGTGAGCCGAGATCGCGCCACTGCACTCCAGCCTGGGTGACAGAGCAAGACTCCGTCTCAAAAAAAAAAAAAAAAAAAAAAAAAGATTTGACTGCCCCCCTGGATTTGAGACTTGCATGGGGCCTGTAGCCCCTTTGTTTTGGCCAATGTCTCCAATTTGGAATGGCTGTTTTATCTAATGCCTATACCCCTATTGTATCTAGGAAGTAACTAACTTGCTTTTGATTTTACAGGCTTATAGGTAGAAAGGACTTGCCTTGTCTCTGGTGAGACTTTGGGCTGTGAACTTTCGAGTTAATGTTGGAATGAGTTGAGACTTTGGGGGACTGTTGGGAAGACATGTTTGGTTTTGAAATGTGAGGACATGAGATTTGGGAGCGGCCAGGGGTGGAATGATTTGGTTTGGCTGTGTCCTCACCCATATCTCATCTTGAATTCCCATGTGTTGTGGGAGGGACCCAGTGGGAGGTAACTGAATCATGGGGGCAGGTCTTTCCCATGCTGTTCTTGTGATAGTGAGTAACTCTCATGAGATCTGATGGAATTATAAGGCAGAGTTTTCCTGTACAAGCTCTTTGCTTGCAGCCATCCATGTAAGATGTGACTTGCTCCTCCTTGCCTTCTGCCACAATTGTGAGGCCTCCCTAGCCATGTGGAACTGTAATTAAACCTCTTTCTTTTATAAATTGCCCAGTATTGGATATGCCTTTTTTTTTTTTTTTGAGATAGAATCTTGTTCACAGTGGCACGATCTCGGCTCACTGCAACCTCTGCCTCCCAGGCTCAGGTGATTCTTCTGCCTCAGCCTCCCAAGTAGCTGGAACTACAGGTGTGTGCCACCACACCTGGCTAATTTTTGTATTTTTTTTTTTTTTTTAGTAGAGACAGTGTTTCACCATATTGGCCAGTCTGGTTTCAAACTCCTGACCTCGTAATCCAACCGTCTTGGCCTCCCAAAGTGCTGGGATTACAAGTGTGAGCCACCGCGCCTGGCTTGGATATGTCTTTATCAGCAGTGTAAAAACGGACTAATACAGGCAGCAATTACACCTCACTGGATTTCAGTGGCTTCATAAGAAAATGAGGCGGTTTGGATTAAATAATCTTTAAGGCTGCTTCTGGTTCTAGTATTCTTGATCACAAGGTACTTGCTTTTTAGTTAATTCAAGTTGTTCTTAAGAAAAATGAATATATTATCCCAAAGGTAGATATCCCTGAAATTGTGTCTTATAGCCATTGATTTGGGATATTTCCTCTTTTTAGTCAGTAGGTCTTTATTTCTTTTTAAAAATAATGTTTCTTCTCTTCTAACCTGGTCTACCCTTTACGGTAGACCTTAGGAGTCTTATTCACCTTGTACCAAACTTCTTTGCTAAAGAAGTTCTAATTATACACCTAATATAATCAGAAGGATCTAGTGTAATATATTGCCCACAACATCCAGAATTTTTACATTCTATGCTGGTTTGAGAGATTGGTTTTTGCTAAGTATTTTCCAACATCTCATTGCTCTTAATTGAACCCTGAAGGCTTTTCTTGGCAACTGATTTCAGCCCTCACTGTCTGGGAAGGCCCTGATGTGGGCAGAAGCAGTGTTCTATTAGGATCCTTCATTTCAGGTTACCCCTGATTTTCCTCTCAAGGCTCTGCTTAGTCAAAAAGAGACCATCTCCTGCAGCTTGATTGATGCCCTAGACGGATTTTCCAAGACAGAGATTGCTGGTGCCTAGGGTTTAAAACAAACCCCACAATGGGTGCCAGGGAATGTGGTTTTGGGACCGAGATTCTACATTCACATCTCCCTGTTCCTTGTGGAGTCATTTCTTTTCCTGTTTAGTGTATGAAAGAACTTGGCCAACAAAATTAAGCAAATTAATGATTGATGATATTTTTCCTCTATTGAAATTCATTACTATTTCTTAAGATTTGCAAGTAGATGGTTTGGAAATTCTTCAAAGGTCTGAATGGCGACAAAGTTTAGCTCCTGCTGTCTTTGTGCTTCTCTCTCATTGGGCCAGAAGTAGCTTTTTCAAAATGAAAGCAAGTTTACAGAAAGATGAGCAGGCTTTACTTTGTATATTTGCTTATATAGAAGCATGTTATGGACTAATTAATTTTGATTGTGTTGCTGGCTAAATATCAGAACATGGCCTAGTTTATCATAAAAAATAAAATCATCTCAGAACCTTTTATTGGCATGAATAGTGTGTGATGTCTGGTTGGAATAGTCAGGCTTCTCCGGAGATACAGAACCAGTGGGATATTGATACAGAATCAACAGGGTATCTCATTGTATATATTACAAAATGTTGGTTCATGTGATTATGGAGGCTGAGAAGTTCTACAATCTGTGATCTGTAAGCTGGAGCCCCAGGAAAGACAGTGGTGTAGTTGGAAGGCCTGAGAAATGGGGAGTTTTTGGTACAGATTCCAATGTGAATTTGAAGACCTGAGAAGAAGGAGAGTTGAAGGCAGGAGAAGATCAATGTCCCAGCTCAAGTAGTCAGGGAGTGTCAGCAAATTCTCACTTCTGCCTTTTTGTTCTCTTCAGGCCCTTAACAGATTGGATGCTACCCACTACATTGGGAAGGGCAATCTGCTTTATTTAGTCTACTTATTCCAACACTAATCTCTTCCAGAAATACCCTCAGGCACACTCAGAAATACTGTTTAATGGAGTATCTGGGTGTCCTGTGATTCAGTAAGGGTAACACATACAATTAACTATCACACTGGTAAAATGATTTCAGATTTCATCAGGAGAAATCCTGTCATTAACAAATAATAGTGTCAACAATTATTTGTTGAGGAAATTGGAGTTCTTTGGGTTCTCTATCACAATTAAGTTGGTCTACATCCTATCAGGTGACATGACTATGGCTATATGATTAGTTTACTATGTAAGGCTTCTAGCTCGTGGATACCTGGGCCTCTGCCTGCTTGTCCTCTGTTGCCCAGTGCTGTTACCCAGTGCTCGCTGCAATATAAAATAGTTTAAACTTTTAAAAAAAAATCCCAAAATATATGTAGATTATCAACATTTTAATAAAAATAACACACTTGTAGAAAATTGGAAATTAGGGCCGGGCGCGGTGGCTCACGCTTGTAATCCCAGCACTTTGGGAGGCCGAGGCGGGCAGATCGCGAGGTCAGGAGATTGAGACCATGGTGAAACCCTGTCTCTACTAAAAATACAAAAAATTAGCCGGGCGTGGTGGCGGGCGCCTGTAGTCCCAGCTACTCGGAGAGGCTGAGGCAGGAGAATGGCGTGAACCCGGGAGGCGGAGCTTGCAGTGAGCTGAGATTGCGCCACTGCACTCCAGCCTGGGTGACAGAGCAAGACTCCATCTCAAAAAAAAAAAAAAAGAAAAAGAAAATTGGAAATTAGTAGAGCAGAGGAAAATTATGCCTATTCCTACTACCTATTAACAACCAATACTAACAGTTTGTATATTTCCAGCCAGTCTTTTTCCTGTTGATTTTGAATTATGATTGTGACCTTACTGTGCACAAAATTTTATATTTACCTTTTCTCATTTGATATAATAATTGAAGCATCTGTTCATGTTGTATAACCTCTTTATAAGCATAATTGAAATTTTAAATAACTACTTAATAATGTATAATATGGAATTGGTATATTAATAAACATTTATTTTTTTATATTTCAGTTGTTCACACATACTCATTACTATGTTTTACACATCTTTATAGTATAAATATATTTTCTAAAATTTTTTTAGGCGAGACACTTAGAATTTCACTGATTCTTGAAGTTATCATGGAGCAATAAAACCAAAAAGAACCTCAGAAATTATCTCAAGTAACCTTATCACTTTACAAATAAAATGTATGAGTGCTAGGGGCACTATGGAAGAATTTTAAGAGCATATTTTTCTTTCTTTAGTTTCTGATTTGAGATTATTGCACTTGTGCACTAAAAGAAGTGGAGGAGGGGAGTTGAGTAGTCCTTGAAGTCACAAAAGACACTCCCAGGTGACTGTCTTTGGCTCCCATTCACTCTGACAACCACACAGAAAACTGTTGATGTATCTAGTCAGCATTGTTGTAAGCTACTTTTGGTTATCAGCACTTTCGTGCCCTATGCCTTGAGGTTTCAACTGGGCATGATCCTCTCTCAGATATTTTTCACCTCTCTACCCCTTGAAACAAAGATTCTACCTTGTATGATAACTTACTGAGTCAGAGCAGGAGCAAGGACCACATGTCTTTATTCCTAATCTAGTGATGGAGCTTTATGGGCAAATTGGGAATATTGCTCTGGTATTTATTTGTCTGGCCAGCAAAACTAATTTTTAAAAGTCTAGATCATATTTTGATTGTTGGTTTGTTTTCCATTTTAAAGCCACTGATTTGTTCTGTTTTTAGTTTTCATTATCTTCCTGATTATGATGAAGAACTTCCAAAATGAAAATTGAGGCTTATCTATCCATCGCCCCTCCCTTCTTTGCTTTCTTGCTTGTCAGTCTCCTTTGATTGTTCTTCCTCTCTAAACATTTGTTCTTCTTCTCTGAAGCAATCTTTTTGTGTCAGCAATGATTGATTCTCAGGTGGAAAATTGTTGCTCCACTTTTTTCTGGGTTTTGGGTGACATAGTAAATAAAAGGGAGATGGGAAAATTCTCAATTTAAATTGGAACTAGATGGCTTACATTTGAATCTGAGCTCTGGTAGTTATGTATGACTGGGCAATTTACTTAACCTGTTTGTGCCTCAGTTTCCTTATCTGTAAAATTTCCCTAATATAACTTCCTTCATTGAATTGAGGATTAAATAAGATATTATAGGTAAATCATAATATGGTGCATATAAAGCACAGAATACATTTTTATTATTTATTCCATTAATAAGAAATTAATTCAGCTATAGACTTCAGTTTTAAAGTGCAGGTATATCCTGAATGTTTAAAGCTGGTCAGTCCTTCCTACTTTCGGTTTAGTTGAATTATGTCAAGCAATATATTTAAATATTTTAAGCACTTCGATGTGCCAGCTATGGAACTGAGGGCCATCCTTGCAGTATCTTCTCTAGTCCTGAAAACAGTCTTACTATGTGGACCAATTATTCTTAGTGTATAGATGAGGGAAATGAATCTTAAAGAGGTTACATACCTGTTTAAGGCCATTTTCATAGCTAAGGGGTGCTAGAATGGAATTTCTAACTAGAATTTGGGCCATACCTCTTCTCAAATAGCCTACAGTGGTTATAATTGAGGATAAATCATTTTTACTGGGATGTGAGAAGGAAGGTAGAATGAAGTTAGAAATCTTGAAAAATTAATTCTGAACACCTTGAGTTTCTAAGAATTGAGAGAGAATTCTTTTCACTTCCAATAACAAACTGCCCGTTTTGCAGTTGTGACTAGAATTATAAGGTTGCCTACATGCCGTGTGCCACCAAAGTCATCTTTTCCATGGTAAATTTCCATAGGGTGATGTTATGGGGGTATGTTTAGTGCCTCTGGGAAATTTAAAAGGAAAATTAATTTTAAATAACAAGCAGTAATAATAATTGGACTGGAAATTTAAAAATTAACTACAGACATAGGCATTATGCAAATATATACTTTTGTTTTCCTAATCATTCTCGATTTTTTTTTTAATTTTTAAGAGTGTTAGCATTTTCCCTGTAGTTAAATTAAACAATTTCTGCTTTTAAGCAGATTCTATTTTCATATTCTTGACCTGGCTTTCTTCTATCATACCTCCAGTAAATTGACAATCTACTTATATATTTCTAGAAACTAGACACAAAACTTCTTAATATTGCTTTTGTTCCTTATTAAGGACAAGGCTGGCAAAATTTGTATGTTTCTCTCTCATGTCCTTTTACCACTGTCATTCTTCTGCTTGTCCTGTGCACATTTCCCCACTTCCCTGGATAAGGGCATAGGTAAAGGTAAAATGAGAGCTGGTCAGAACTTAGTGGCCTTTGGGTCAATATATTGCTCAACCCATATTCTTTTACTGCTGTATCAAATGAGCTGAGGGAAATCCTAAAGATGACACAAGGAGCTTCCATGGCTGCAGAGCCTCCATATTCAAGTTCAAGGTAAGAATTAATTAATGTTAAACTGATATAATGCCTTGGGTTTAAGGATTTTTTCCCTAAAGGGTTTGACTAGGTCATTGGTTCCTAACTTGAAGGCCCCAGACTTCCTCCCTACCAGATATTTGCAAAGGATAAGGACTGTTATTGACAGGATGTTAAAAAAAAAACTCAGAAATCATACATTCAACAAAAGACAACTAAAAATTCAAGTTTCTTTGTTTTATATTCAAAGCATCAACATAATATTTGTGTTAGCATGGGTCCTAATCAGTAGCTCTGATTAGAAGTTTTATTTTTATAAGTTAAAGGTGTAAAAATAATTATTAATACACAAAGTTTGTTTGATGGACACTCTCATAGCTTAAACTACCACCGATAGTTTCATGCTCATAAACATTGTATTCTTAAGATCAATCTCTCTGTCAGTTCCCAAACCAAATATCCAACTACCCAACAAATCAAATCAACCCCCGTATGTTTTATTGTTCCTTTGAACTGAACTCTTATTTTTCCTCTTACTTCCTGACCCTTCCTCCGGCTTCCCTACTTTCATTAACCCATCACCCTCTTGTCAGGTCCCAAGCAGGGCATTATGGAATCACCCTTAGTTTTTCATCTCCCCTTTTCTTAAACGCAACCATATAATTCTGTCACTTTATTTTATTTCAGAAATATGTCCTGTTTATGTTTCTCTGAGTTCATGTTCATGCCACGTCCTTGGCCTAGGTCCTCAGTTCATAGTCGATAGTATAGTTGGTAATGTTGTAAGTATGCCCTAAATTGTGTTCCTGACTCCTGGCTCTTCCCTGTAAAGTGTGTTCAACCCATGTTCACCACAGATCTGATCACGGTACTTTTATTTATAAAATCTGTTCCATATTACTCAAAGAGTAAATCCAAAGTCCTTAGCAAGGATACAAGGTCTTTAGATATATAGCCTCAGTCTAATAAACTGCTCTTTTCCTGTGGCTTCTGATCCATACCTTGTATTCCACACTCACTGAAAGATCTATACCCACTCTCATGTCTGTGTCAGCTTCCTTAGCTGGCACTGCTCCCCTCTACCTAATTTGTCTTATTAACTTCTACCTTTTTTTTCAAGACCCAACTGATTATCATCTATCTTTAGCTTTTCCTTCAGCCATGATTCCTCATTTCTTTTCATTGTACTCCCACTATATCATTCTATTAATGTATTCATCCATTTAATAATCCATTGGTTGATATGTCTATCCATTCATTTGTCCATATATTCATCCCTCTAGTCATCCACCCAAATATTTGTTGACTTTCCACTATGTGTTCTAGTAACTGATGTTACAGCAGAGAATAATACAAAGTACTTAACCTCATGATTTTTATACATTCTAGTATGAAATAAATAATAAGCAAATAAATGTTGAAATAATATTACTTCAGGTAGTAATCAGTGCCATTAATAAAAATAAAGCAGTTTAAGAGTATAGAGGGCAGCAGAAGTTGGGGAGTGTTACTATAACAAAATAACACAGACTGTAATTTATAAAGAACAGAAATGTATTGCCCACAGTTCTAGAGTCCAAGATTAAGACATTGGCAGGTTTGGTTTTCCAGTGAGACCTACTCTCTGCTTCCAAGAGGGCACCTTGTTGATGCATCCTCTGGGAGGAGAGGAATGCTGTGGCACACATGGCAGAAGGCAGAAGGGCAAGCTAGCCAAATGCTGCTGGAAACCTCTTTTATAAGGGCGTTAATTCCATTCATGAGGGAAGATCCCTTATGACCTAATCACTTTTCAAAGGCCCTCCCTCTTAACACTGTCACATTGGCAACACCTGAATTTTTGAGGGAAGACATTCAAACCACAGCAGGGAGGCTGGCTGCATTAAATCAAGAGGTCAGGGATGGTCTTTCTAAGGAAGTGATAATTGAGCTGAATTAAGAGCATTAGCCATGCTGGTAAACTTCAAATGGATTGGATTTGGGCTATGAGGGAAACAGGAATGAATGATGAAGTCTAGGCTGGAGACATGGGCAGCTGAGTGAAGAGTGGCACCATTTCCTGAGATGAAGCAGATTAAAAGGGCATAAGACAGAGGATAATATGTTTATTGTACACTTATTTAATTACAGATTTACATCTCACATTAGTCTGTGCATTCCTTACAGACTTGTGACATGTTTTCTTTATTTTTGGACTAAATAATAGTGGCAAAATATTTAAAAATAAGTAGGGGAGAACTATGGGGGGAGGAGGCTCATAAAAAGGCCACTACATGGCAAAAACATTTAGGACAATTTTACTACTTTATTTCTAGAATCATTTCTAGCTCTATAATTGTGTGTGTCTAAGTCTTATAATTTCAAGATAAATTACCCAGTCGTTGAAAATCAAGTACTTATTACCAACAGGTATTCAGAATACTATTCCTCACATATAAGAATATTGCCTTGTTCTCTAGAAGTTTTCAACTTAAAATAGCATCTTCAATATTAATCAGAAGAGCAAATTGGAATACAAATTAATAAAATAGCAAAAAAATTATTAACTGAAATATGGTTAATATTAGAGAGGTCTTGAAGCAATACTTTAAGCTCAATGCCATATTTTTGTGACTTTTTTTGATTACTCACATGATCTATCTCTCTTTCAAACATGGATCACACCTGTGGATCATTCATCATGTTCTAAGGAGGCAGCACATAATCACAGGAATAACAGAGGGAATGGAAAATAGAGCCTAGTGCCTCTTCTACCACTTACATTGGGAAATCAATTTGAGATTTCCAAACCTCATTTTCACTGACTAAGAAATAGGGATAATCATACAGGCCCTAACCATTTCATAGGGTTATAGTGGCCCTTAGCCAAGTGACTTTGTGGACTTAAAAGTTGTTCATAAATTTTAAAGCTTTGCTCATAGTCAAAGTAATCCCTTTTGCTTGTAAAATATTTGGCATTTCCAAGCACTGCAAAAGCCTCAAAGACATAATCACTATTCTCAAAGAGCTCACCGTGTAGTAGGAGTAATATGAGCATACCCAACGAACTGTTAATCAAGACATAAGAGAGATGCAAAGCAAGATGCAGGAAGTGATACCATTAGTGTCATTTCTCATTGTAATTATTGCTGTACTCATTTATTTCCCATAGAAGTAATAAATTCCTGAATGGTAGAGACCATGTCTTGTCTAATATTCTTATATTCCCATTATTGGCAGAAGTTAAGAGCTCAGTAAAGATTAGTTATATGAATGAGCCCAAATAAGGAAGCTGGGCTGAGGAACAATTATCACTACACATATAAACATTCTACAAATCTTTTGGTTTATATATATGGCTCCCTTGTTCCTCCTGTGTCTCCTAGCTTTTGGACTTTGAAATGTCCACTTTATGGAACTAAATTAGTTTTCTTGGGCTGTAGTCCTTATTCTGGATGTCAGCTTACCCTCCTATAAATATTTCCAAAGACATTCCTGAAAGATATGCCCACCTCAATTTCCCTAAGGGAAGTATATTTCCCGTAGATGTTTTAGCAAAGTTAGTTCAACTTCTTGAAGTTTGTGGAAAAGATGGTTTAGAGTTATAATTATTCTTATTCACTGATCTTAGTACATCTTACAATAGCTTATTATAGATATATTAGTAATTGCTTATACTAAAATTCCCCAACACCCCAGAGGAGTCATCAAGAGACATGCTCCCAGGTTATATCCTGACACCTCCAGCTTAATCTGGTTAACTGTAGTAAGATTGTTACAGATGCAGGAAACAGCTGCAAAATGACATACTTTGCCCGGAAACTTGGTTTCTATGGTTTTAAGCCAAACTTGCTATCTCTTCTGAATACACACTTTTGTGCAATGATGTCTTTCCCAAGTGCATTCCAAATACATGTGCCAATTTTTAAGTATGACTCAGCATGAGTACTGAACTTGCCTGTCTTCACAAAACACATGGCTCAGTCTCATAACAGATTATACAATACAGAAAGGAATTATTTGATCATTTATGTTATGTCATAATTGTTTCATGGCCCTTTAAGGTCATGGTGCCCAGAGATATGCCATCAAATAAGTATAACTAGCTGAATGTTTTTGGTTCACGTGAGTTTTGTTGTTGGGTCATGCTGATTTGTGCAAAAAACCAAAAATCATGATGTATTTGGGAAAATTTCCTCTCTCAGAAGTCAGGAGGTCGAGATTCTGGTTCTATCTTTTCCACTAATTAATTTGATAACCTTGGAAAAACTATTTTATCTTTTAAAATCCACTATTATTACTGCTTAATAGAATTTCACTGAGTTTATAATGGTTCTTTCTTGCCAGAACATTCTTTACTGCAAATCACTTTTAGCATTAAATTACATTAGCCTGATTAATTACTTAGCTTAGGAAAAGCAAAGTGTTTAAGAAAATTTTGAATAGCAGAAGGCAGATTATTTGGTGATGTAAATAAAAAGAATGCATTTGTATGTATCAGAAGCAAAGTCTAAGACTAGAAATTCTAATATATAGAATAATTCCAATAAGAACAATTCTAATTAGTTGTCCCTTAACTAAGAAACTAAGGGACTTGTTACCTACCTAACACATTGTCAAGTGAGACTTGCTATTGTTCCAGAATTGGAAGCAGAAAGACACATAGAATCCCCATGTTCTAATAAGGTTACTTAATGAGTACTATTGGGGCCAGACCTTTTCAGATCTTATTAAAAGATGACCAAGTTGGCTCTTTTACTTCAAACATCACTGTATCCTGACTACCTATCTATATGAGCAGAAACTATACAGACTACAGAAATTTGAGAAGAACTGGAGTCTAAGCAGAGATAACTGAAACACTTTTACTTCCTCTACAGAAGCAATAGATAGTGGTTCCTTGAGGAATCACTTCCTTCCCTGAGTCAAGGCATCCAAAGGAGCCATTCCTAGAGATTAGAGGAGACAGCCACTGGCATCTCGTTCTCTGTGGGATGTATGCCCAGGTGGAGACCTTGCCAAACTGCTCTCTGTGTGGAATTAAGCAAAAGAAAAGGAACTGGAGAAATATGGCATAAATATGGCATAAATGATAAAAATGGAGCAGGGGTACACCTCACTCCCCCTGTCATGGCAGGACAGATGCAATACTCATGGGCAAAGTATCTTCCAGGCAAAGGCAACCTAGAAGCAAGAGGCTGTGGGTTGAATGAGTATAGGAAGACACTTATGGAGATTGAAAATGTCAAGCTAGACCAAATATCCTCAGGCAGAAATTCTAGTTAGAAGTCCTAACAACGGTCATCTAAAGATCCCATTTATGTGTCCATTCGAGGGCCATCATATCAAGATCATCTCACAGGGAGGACTGCTGTAGCTATAGATAAGTAAGAAATATTTGCTTCCAATCTTTCATTTCTCCTGTCTGTTTCCCACATGCCACAAGAGAAAGAGACTCAGCAAGGGAACAAAGATGAGTTAATGGAACACTCCATGCCCCTTTCTTATTCCATGTTCTTCAGGGCAAAGCTAACTTGAACTAGAGGAAGGGTGGATAAAAGAGTAAAGTTTGATATGACACATTGGATTGAACTTTTTGATAACTGGAAGTGGCTGGAAAACTATGGAAATTGACTGAGATTTTACAAACAGGTGGTAAATGAAGAGCCTTCCTGGCATAGTGATAGTCGCGTTAAAAAAAAAAGCCAAAAACCATTTTCTTTTGTATTCCATTAAATCCAGAATGTTCAACAATCTGGCAGCCAAATTATAATATTCTAATGCTTTGACCCAGAATTTTAAATGTAAGAAACCCAGCTTTGCTTCATATGGTGTTGTTTCTGTCACTATTGAGTAGTTACGTGGCTACTTCTAGCTTAGTGTCCAGAATGTGTGGAAATTCTTGAAATACTATGGTCTACAAAAAGGAAAGAACATTGGGTTAGTGTTACAAATTATTTACAGAAAATATCTCCATATTTTTTATTGGGAGGCAGTTCTCCATGAATATTATTATATTTTTGTATAGTTCAGGTTTCAATAGCAAATATGTGCTGGAAAGTAGAGATTGTGCATTGCTCCAGAAAGATTTAGAGACTCATCTCTCCAGAACCATTTTCTTATGTTCCATGGTCAAGCCCTTCCCCTCCAATTCCCAGATGTATTAGTCTGTTCTCACACTACTATGAAGAAATACCCAAGAGAGGGTAATTTACAAATAAAATAAGTTTAATCGACTTACAGTTCTGCATGGCTGGGGAGGCCTCAGAAAACTTACAATCATGGCAGAAGGCACCTTTTCACAGGGTGGCAGGAGAGAGAATGAATACCAGCAGGGGAAATGCCAGACACTTATAAAACCATCAGATCTCCTGAGAACTCACTCACTATCATGAGAACAGCATGGGGGAAACTGTCCCCATGATTCAAATACCTTCCACGGGGTCCCTCTCATGACATGAGGGGATTATGGCATTGCAATTCAAGATGAGATTTGAGTGTGCACACAAAGCTAAAAAAAATATAATCAGAGAAAATTTGATTGCGTTTCAGGATAAATGTTTCTCTCTCTATGGAGAGGAGGAGGGGCAGATGTGCCACGCTATGTAAATTCTGAGTCATAATTTCAGGTTTCTTCTCCTGTTATACAAACCCCATTGCATGCCCAAATGAATAACTGGTCCTTATGCTGGTAGCAGAACTGGAGCTAAAATGCTTCTGGTGGGGAAACTGGAGCTAAAATGCTCTACGAGAGCATGTTTTCTGTTAGTATTTATGACATACACTACATATACATACATATAGGCATATACTACATATATATGTGTCTAGCATATGTTAATTTTTGTAAACACCAATAAAATAAAGGTATTACACATTATGATGTTAAACAACTTTATGCTACTCATGTTTACAAAAATTCATATATGCAACAAAATAGTCAGTTTTAAGCCCAGAATCTAGTATAAAGCATTTTATATTTTATTTTTACTGTATTATTACTTTTTACAAATTATTTTGGTAATATTAATAGTTTAACTTGTTTGAAGAATTAAAGTACTTGGTTTGGATTTCTTGGGATGGCCCTAACACATTTGAACAACATTCATTCTATTAGAAAAATACACTGTAAAGATCTATTATCAAGAAAGAAATTTCGTAAGTATTTAATGCTGTAGATTTTACAGTTAAGGTCTAAACTTGGTGCACATTTTGAATTTTTACCCAGCTGGATATATCTTTAAGGATCAGTAGGAAAAATTGTGTTTTAATGAAGATCTGTTGAGGTTCCCGACAGCGCCCTTGGCTGGATGAGCTGGGTTGCTTTAGGTCAATGGCCACATTCCTTACTTTCCTACCAAATGTAGCAGAGAGAGAGGGAGTTGAGGTATGAAACAACAGGAATTAGTGAGAAGGGATGATTTTGAGTGTAGAACATCACAGCACCACATTTCCTGTCCTCCTGCCTTGCCCCAGGACAATTGCCCTGGTTCCTTAGCAAGAAGGAGACAAAAATGAACTAGTAGATCTAATCAGATGGAAGATTTCATCTTTTGTGCTGAAGTAGAAGAGATAACACAAAGTAGTATATTTTGTGATCAAGTTGAAGATGGTTCAACAAACAATGAGCTCCTACTGTGGGTAAGGTACTGTGCTAGGCACTCAGGCCTACAAGATGGATAAGATGGAGTTCAAAACTGTGTGTGTGTGTCAGGGGGTGAGAGGGTTGTTGAAAACCAGAAAAAGGATTCCAATGTAAAGTAGTTAAGTACAGGGATAGAGGAGCAAAAACTCAGACATGGGAAACAGTATGGTGTCCAAGGGGAACCACAGCAATTAAATAACACTAGAACGGCTGTCCTTAATCTTGGCTGCATAGTAGAATCATCTCATGAACTTTTAAAAAATGCCCATGACCAGGCCTGACCCAAGAGAAATAAAATCTGAATTTCCAGAGGTGCGGTGCAGGCACTGGTAATTTTTTAAAGTTTCCCAGGTGATTCTCATTGCATTCCAGTTGAAACCCACTGTAATGGTCATTGAGGGTGAATAAGTATTTGAAAATGCTATGTGAACTACAAAGCCCCACTTCACTGCCAGACTGAGAGCCCTTTAACATAGGGATCATGTCTTATTTGTCTTTATATCTCCACACTTACCAATATAGGATCTGTCACATAGGAGAAGCATAGTATATATCTGCTGAATGGGTGAATGAATGAATAAATCGACAATGCAAATAAACACATATTGAAGTCTTGAAACCACATTTAAACAGAAAAAAAATGATTAAAGGGAAAGTATACACTTATGGTTTATATTCAAACAGAAAGTTTAGACAGGCATATAAACTTATGGATTGATTCAAATTAAGTTGATTTATTGCAACTTTCAAACATAATGTGAATGAACCTTAAAAATATATACAGAAATATGTCCCTGGTTTTGAGTGCTCTAGCTGAGAACATGGCTTGGTGAACAGACAATTTAAACAACAAGAGATCCCAGAAAAAAAAAAATTCAGTATTTGAAATCAGAACACAGTAGAAATCTTGGAAAGTAATCATGTTTTATTTGGAGCCTCCCATTTTTATTTTGAGCCTTCCATTTTAATTTTTTAGATGGCCTGGTTTTGAATAAAATCACATACACATGTGTGTGTGTATACATAATTGATGTGTGGATTCAGACATTATGGAAATGTTCAGATAAAATTAATCTGTAATCCAGAAGTGATTAATGAGCTTTAAATTTAAGAAAAAAGTTGCTTGCTTTTTCAATGGATGAGGAAAGGCAGAGAACTAAAAATACATTGTATTTTCACTCTGCACTTTGCAATTTCTAAGGAACTATCATAAGAAATTTTGTCCTCATTATTGATGTCAAAGAAAAGTTAAACTTTTTGTGCTTTTGCTGCAAGTTGATTTTGTAGCTAACTGGTCACCATTCTGCCCCTGATACATACTCATTTATCAGTATCACTTCCAAGGAAGGAATTAGTGTATGCTTCCATCCAATGCCCGAGGAGTGCATGTGGGCAAGAAAGAGAAACCATGTTAAGGGAAAAAAGAGACTCCCATAGAAAGGGCACCTCAGGGAAGTACTGATCACGAGAATAAAGTTTTCATAGTTCAGAATTAAACAGGTATCGAGATCTAATTAGAACTCTCTTCTAGGAACACAGGGATAATTCATATGTGCTTTAGAAATGTAACACAAAGCTGGCAATAATATTATTTTGAGTGGTATCACATATAGGGAGATCTTTTTGAAAATAAAGGCGTGTGATGAGCAAACAGAAGGTAGGAGTACGGCACCAAGTTAGCGGCCAGGGATACAGAGCAGCACACCTGGGGTCTTCTTGTCTAGGTAGGGGAATGTCAGTATGGAGCAAACCCAAGCACTCAAGGAAAATAGGCAGCAAGTAGGAGGACTGCATGTGCACTGGCATGTTCACTATGTCTGCCCCTGATCACTTCACTAAATTTCTTTCTACATACACTTTTAATTATTTCAATCTGTCTGTTAAATTTCTCTGATAAATTTCTGAATTGATTCTTTGTGTTTTCCTAAAGTTTGTTCAGCTTCCTTAAAACAACTATTTTGAATTTTTTGTCTGGGAGATAACACATCTCCATCCCACTTTAGGGTTGGTCTCTGGCACTTTATTTTGTTCATTTAGTGAGATCATATTTCCCTGAATGTTCTTAATTCTCCTTGCACAGATGCTTATGGATGTGCCACAATGTCTGTGTATCGAGGGATTAGATACTTATTTTAGTCTTCAAAGTCTTGCTTTGTTCCTGTCCTTTTTCAGAGGTCCTTTCAGGGCTTCTAAGCAGACTGACCATTATGTTCCCTGAGCCTGTGACCACTGCAGCTCTCTCAGCACTACGGGACAGTCTAAGACCAGGCTTGCTGAGAGTATCAGGAGGACTCTGAGGCTGATACGGCTTTTGGGGCCAGATGGACCTAGGGAAGACCCAAGGAGGATACTAGAGCTGTGTAGAAATGGTGGCCAGGGACCTGAGTACAGGACACTGTTCTGATGACCCAGAGAGGTGTGCCTCCCAGCAAGTTTCTGCACAGGTAGGATATTTTCCTGACTGGAGCCAGAGGGGCTGGAGCTAAGATGGCCCTGGCTTGGGATCTGTTGTGGAATATAGGCTGGAGAACCCAGTCTCATTGGCTCAGAAGGGTGTGTGTCTCCCAAGAGGTCCCTGCACAGATGGAATAGTTTCCTGACTGCAGCAAGGTGGGCTGGAGCTAACAGTCGGCTTCTCAGAATCTGCTGTGTGGCAGAGGCTGGAGAGCCTGATCTGATTTGCTCAGAGGACCGCATGTCTTCTAGCAAAACTGGATAGTTCCCTGAAGCTAAGGGAAGGGCCAGAGCCGAAACGGAGTCCCCTTGGGATCTGCTGTGGGATAGAGATTGGTGAGCCCATTAGGGAGCCTCAGACTGCCAGGCTGTGAGATATGGGCAAGTATCTCTCTGAGTCCTTATAAAAGCAGCTCTGAACTGGAAACTCAATGAAGCAGGGACTGAAGCAGATCCATGGAAGGCAACTTTCAGAAGCATGGTCGAGACCATTGTCAGTGTGCAGAAGAGCCTCTCTACCAAGGCACTAGTGTGAGGGAATTCCTCTGGACTCCTTGGCAAATGGTTTTGGTTGCAGGCTCATAGACAAATGGAAATGTGGCCAACTGACTTAGAAGACTGGGCTGTTTTTGAGCTTGAACCCAGGAACAGATTTAGTGGATCAGCCACCTGGGTGTTGGTCTACACTATCAAAATGACCCTTCAAGGTCTGGTCTGGGGCTCCAATGGGGCTTCACAAACTCCCACCTCAATCCTGAGGCTCGTCAGAGAAACTTTTGACTGTGGATGGGTACAAATTCTTGTGGTGGTGGGATATAAGTGGGTTACCTTCTATTTTACCATCTTAGTGATGTCCTCTTTCTACATGCACTTAATGACACTTAAATGATAGCAGCTGAGACCATTTTTCAAGAGCTGCTATTTAATGGGGTAAGAACTTATGCTACATTTCTGGGTTGGAGTCTACTGGCCCATGCAAGCTAATCTGAAGATGATTAGCATCTCATTTGACAAGGTGGGTTAGAACTGAAATGAATGAGAGTTAACTATTGTCCCTTAGCCTTGTTTATATCCTCATGATCTCTCGTCAGTATTATTATAATCATCTACCCAGTCTCCCTGACCCCAGTCTACCTGCATAATCATCCTCTTAAAATGTAAATCTAATAATATTGCTCCTTAACATCACTGCATAGAAAATCTACAATGTGTTTTATCACCATAGGGTAAATCCCCAAAATCTAAATATGGTATAATAAGAAAATTGCCACTAATTACTTTTCCAGCTTCTTTGTTAGGTACCTCTCTCACCCCCATCATCTTTCTCTAATTACAGAAACATCCCACTCTCCAATGCACATTCCTTACTCTTCCATGCCTCCATTCCTTGGCTTTTACTGTTTTCTATGTCTAGAACACTCAACCTCCAAATTGCTGAAATTCCATGCATCCTTCAAGAATAGGTTCAAATCCTACTTTTGAGTAGGTTTTCCCAAACTTCCAGGCTAGGCTTTATTTGAGAACTTTGTTCACTTTTTCTTTCTGATCATTATAGAACACTAAAAATGTGAAGTACCTATTCATGTTTGTCTCCTTCATAAAACCATGAGCTCATTAGAGCCAAGGGATCAATCTGATTTGTCTTGTTATTCTCAGTTCTTAGTACTCAGCATGGTATCCAGGACATAGTACATTCTCAAATATTTTTGTTGAATGAATAAATGAATATATATTGTATTATATAGGATTAGGTTTGAATCTATAGAAACTCTATGACTCAGCAAGATAGAAGAATTTTTCTTTTTCCTCATATAAATGATATTTAGAGACAGGCAATCTAAGGTTGTATATTGGCTCAATGTTGGCATCAGTGTCACAAGAGAACCTCTGCTACCCATCTTCTATAGACTGAATTATGTGCCCAGAGTCCTAACCCCCTGTTGTGACTATATCTGGAGATAGAAACTTTGTGGAGGCAGTTAAATTAGGTCATAAGGGTGAGGTCATGCCATGAACTAAATGCCTGTCCCCACTACTGCATTTGTATGTTGAAAGTCTAATTCTTAATGTGATAATATTTAGAGACAGGACCTTTGGGAGGTAACTAGTTATGAGAGTGGAACCCTATGTGAATGGGATTAATGCCCTTATAAGAAGAGACAGGAGAGAGTTTGCTTCCCCTACTCTCATGTTAGGAAACCAGGAAGAGGGCCCTAAACAGACATTGGATCTGCCAGTATCTTGCTCCTGAACTTCCAGCCTCCAGAACTGTGAGAAATAATTTTATGTTGTTTAAACCATCTACTCTGTGGTATCTTGTTATAATAGCTCAAACTGACCAAGATAGGCCCTGATATGCTAAGATTACTTTATTGTTTTTATCAGAAGAGAGGCATCAGAAAACCCTCTCTTACACATCTCTGCCCTGAATTCTTGAGTTCACGAAGAAAAAGACGTGAGCAAACAGTGTGGTAGCAGATGCCTACAAGCCAGGAAGAGATGCCTCACCAGCAACTAACCATGCTGACACCTGATCTCAGACTTTGAGCCTCCAGGACTGTGAGAAAATAAATATCTGTTGTTTAAGCCACCCTGTCTATGGCATCTTATTAAGGCAGCCTGAGCTAAGACATTAGTCTTAACTTCAAGATCTCCTTCTGGTCTAAAATGGCTGCTGGAGTATCGGTGATTACATCTGAGTTTTGGGCAATAGGAAGGAAGAAGGAGGAGAAGGAAAAAGGGTGAGAAGTTCCCTCTCCTAACTGAGTCAGTGCTCCTTCAAAATTTCTCAGATATTCACTTAAGTACCTTGTTCACCCCTGGCTTCAAAGAAGCCTGGAAAATGTAGTGTTTAAGCTGGATACGTTGCCAGGGATACAATCAAGCTTCTGTTTGTGAGGAAGATGGGGAAAAAGGCTATTAGGTCAGCACTTAGTAGTTCTGGTCAGAAATGTCTTCATGCCTGCCCTGCCCCCCCACCCCGCTAGCTGTGGCTTTTGGATGGAAAGTCTGTGTCCTGGCTCTATAGGGTGGTCCCCTACACCGCACTGAATTTGTAAAAAGGGTGTCATTTGGGTAACATAGGCAAGGATCTAGACAAAAATGTTGAAGTACAGGATGTTTTGAATGCTACTATCATTTGATTAAAAAGTTGGACAGTACAATATTTTATAACATTCCTGGAATGAGTTTTGAGAGGATGTTCATGTTCTCTTTTTCTCCCGGCAAGGAAAATCTGAATTAAATATTCCTATAAAATTGAGAGCCTATTCTGGACTTATCACTTCAGAAGAGTTGGTTATGCTACACTAATCAGATTTAATCCACCTTACTTGGAGATCAGCATTCTATAGCCCAATTTGATTTACTTAATCAAATTTGAGGGGAGAAGGAATGAATATTAGGAGAGGACCAGACTGGTTCTGCAGTTTCAGGGGAAATCAATCTTAAGAACTGAAGAGGTGGAAGATGGACATCTGCACTCCAATATTCTCCTGTAGTAGTGTCCTGGGTTTGAGCCCACAAAACTGTGACCAACCAATTGGGAGATTCTTGAAATGCTGTCACTATCCTGAAATTTCTAATTAACCACAAATATTCTGAGTGCTTTCTATGTTTAAATTGGCATGGCTAACCATCACTTTTTAGGGGGATCTGAATGGGTTTGAATTGAGTAACTCATTTTCCTGGTATTCCCAGCTGGCTTACTGTCATTTCATTATGCTTGTAGCAGTATCACAGTTATTTAATAAATTCAATTCCACATGTTGCCCAATTGAATTTTGGGGTCTCATAATGGTCCTATGAATAGCTTCTACTGTTTTTTACATTGCCATCTGAATGGGAAAAGGAAATAACATCCATCAATGCCTGTTTTGTATCATATCTAGGTTGAAGACTCTTCTGCCTGTCACATTGACTGATATTTCCTCACTAGAAACTTTATTTTATAGGATTGGCATCTTCTTTTAGAATGTAATTACCTGGAGGTTAAAGAACGTTGCCCAAAGTAATCCAAAGTGTTAGTGGTTGTGATCATTAGTTTTATGTGTCAACTTGACTGGGCTAAGAGATACCCAGATAGCTGGTAAAAAATTACTTCTGAGCATGACTATGAGGGTGTTTCCAAGAGAGATTAGTCTTTGTATTAGTAGACTGAGTACAGAAGGTCAGTCTCACCCATGCAGGTAGGCATCATGCAATTCACTGACAGCCCAAATAGAACAAAATGGCAGAACAAAGGCAAATGCTCCTTCTCCTTTAGCACGGACATTCATCATCTTCTCTCATTAGACATTGGTGCTCCTGGTTTTCAGGATTTTGAACTCAGACTAAGACTTATATCAGTGACTTTCTTGTGCTCAGGCCTCAGCCTTGGACTGAAACTACACCATCAGCTTTCCAGGGGTTTCAGCTTGCAGATGGCAGGTCATGGGACTTCTCAGCCCCTATAATTATGTGAGCCAATCCCTCAAAATAAGCCTCTTTTTATCTATCTCTATATATCCTTTTGAGTCTATTTCTCTGGAGAACCCTGGCTAATACAGTGGCTGAGCAGAGGTTGTGACTCATGCTATTCATCCATCTACCACATGTCAACATTTAGAGTAAAAGGGGACATTTATTGAAAATTAACTGTGTGGAAGGCTGTGTTCTCCACTCAATTTCCATCATGCTTTTTTACTCATGAAGCCCTCCAAGAGCTCTATTATCCTCCCATTTCACAAATGAGGAAACACGGAGATGTTTTGTGAGTAGCCCAAGTAGATGAGCAGTGACTCATACCAGTATTGTTTGACTTCAAAGCCTGTTTTCTTAATCAAATGCTAACTTCTGTAGCACAGAAAGAGGAAGCATATTGTAATCATTAGGAGGTTGGGCTCTGCAATATGGGATAAAAGCCTGGCTTGGCCTCTTTCTACATCTATAACATTGCACAGGTTATTCTAACTGTACATATCAGCATCTTTCTTTACCTGTAAAATTAGCATAATTATAGTGCTTACTTCCTATGGTGGGGGTGAATAATAAAGGAGAGATAATGTTCCATGGCTTTCCAAGGCATTCTCCAGCATCACTTTCCACAATGACCTGGTGCCCTGACCACAGCCATTTGTTATTTGGAAAGACATAAGCTAAAGTCATTTATGATAAAGAGTTAACAATCAATATTATTGATTGTTATTTAAGCAGAAAGATTTTAAATATGTGATGTTTTAACATGTTTTTTAAGCAACTGAGATTTGCATTTCAAATGAAATTTCAAGTAAGAGCCAAAATGTAACACAGACAAAAGCAGCAGTGTAATTAGATGCCTACCAGGTTTTGGGTCTGCTTAGTGGTAAGCCAAGGGTAAGTGGGAAGACCAGTGGTGGGGATGAATATGGTGAAATCAGCCTGGACTTGCTGGGCTTGTGGTGGATGAGGACATCAGGCAGAGAGAGAGCAGGCAGGTGTAGCATGTGACTTGAGCTCAGGACAGATTGCAGAGCTGAAGACACAAGTACGGAAGTTGTCCGTGTTGGGTAGTTGCAGAAGTCAGGTGTTTGGAATGAGTATGCAGAGTGGAGAAAGGGCCAGGAATGGAACCTTGAGGGAAATACCCCTACTAAGGACTAGTTAGAAGAAGAGGAACATGTGGAAGAGTCTAAGAAGAAAAGGCATGAAGGGGAGGCAACCATAGGGACGGGAGCCACAGAAGCTGCTCCAGAGATGCAAATCATGTTCTCCCTGTCATCGTGTTAGGGAACACACGATTCAAGTCAGTTCCCTTGAAAAACTCCCAAACTACTGGCTACAGCTGACCAGAGGCCAGAACTTGACACAAGATGCAATCTGAGACAATCAGATTCCCTCTTCTTGATGGGTGTAACTGTAAAGGGAGACTTCACTTCTTTTACTGAGTTTTGGAACTGGAAGCCATGTAAATCAGGACAGGGTCAGGGCAGCCATGCAGTGCAAAAGCAGAGAAAATCCATTTCCAGACAGACGACTGAAACTGTTCTGAGAAGTGATGACAGATTCAACAGGTATAGGGTGCTTAATAAAAGAAACAGATTTCAGGTTATCACTTTTGGTTCCAGTCCTTCAAAGGTCCAGAGAGATCTCTACCTCTGGGTTCTATTCCTTGAACTACTTTGAGTGGTTTGGATCACCAGCAGCTGGTAACCTTGCACTGAGGCAGAAATCAAGAAAAAAAAGAGTGTTTCAAGGAGATTGTAGTTAATAGTATCTAGTGCTGCAACATGGTTAAGGAGACAGACAGAAGTATATCTATCCATTTTGTGTAGAAACAAGAATATATTCTGAATTTTGGTAGTGGCAAAGATTTATGTGGTAGCTGGAAGAATGAAATTGAAATCACATGTCTCTCCTGCAGAGAAGAGTGAGGGAGAGAAAAATGCAAAGGTGCAGATTTTAGGTGCAGGGTTTTCTTAAAATTAAAAATAAGTAACATTCCCTAGGTATAAAGAGCCAGTAGAAAAGAAGTCTTTGCTGAAGCAATGGTTTGCAAAGTAGAAGGTATGGGGTGCTGTGTACTCTGTCAGTACAAAATGATTCACAAGGATGCAGGAAGAGATATTAGAACTTCTACTTATATATTTTATCTTTTGTGAATTATATTTTTATGTAGTTTTATAATATAGATAATATGAAAATGCTACAGTTGTATAATTTATAAATAAATATACATACACTGAGGGTATATTCTCAAAAATTTTATTGATAGGGCTATGCAATCAAAAAGTTTGAGGCCACAGTGCTAAAGTATCAAAGATGCAAGATATTCATCCTCCTAAAAGCCAATAGGCATCACAGAGTCAGCCACATGAAAGCAAATGTTTTGGCAAACTAAAAATAAAATAGCAGAAACAGGTATGTCCTAATCTTAAAGATGCTTTACTTTTTTATCCCATTTTCTTTGTGCTTTCTTGAAATTTTTACTTCTTTCTTAATGAGGTGAGCTTTATGAAGCTGGAAACACAGTGGAACTCAATAGTATTTTTTATTTGATTACCTTTCTAGACCAAAGACTTTTGGTCATGAATGACTGATCATAGAATACCTAAAACATCAGGTATGAAATAAAACCTTCCTGTGAAACAAGTGCCAGGAGGATGTACTTTGCTGCTTTTTTTTTTTTTTTTTAATTCAATGGTCTTTGGATGTCCACTTGACTCATTCCTAATCAGTCCCAGAAAAAAAAGAAAGAAAGGCCTTTGGATTGCTAATGCTAAGCAATCTCTGCTGCTTCTTTTTTTCTTATTTGAAATTGTTGGAAAACAATACAGAAGACAGAAAACATCTTGCTCCAAACATTGAGAAACCTGGGTCTTGCTACAGCCTAATGATTATACTAATATCCATCAGTTGAGTAGCAACAGATTCATCTTGATATGTTGTTCATCTTTAGGCTCCTAGAAGACGGAATTTTCAGCTTATGCAAAAGGGTAGGGTTTTCTCTTTTGCTTTCCAATTGGGATGAGAGTGGGAGTATTTCATTTAAAAAGTCTAGAGACAGAGATTTTTGGTATAATTCTATGTATGAAAAGTGTAACTAATTGGCAAGGGAAAGGCCTGTCTTATAGATGCTCTTCTATGAAGGTAAAGCCAGGATCCTGGGAAGGAGTGGGATCGAGAGAAGTGATCAAGAGAACTGGGCTGAGAGTGAAAAGCACAGGTGAAAAACCAGAGCCTTGGTAAACTGCTAGGTGATTATCTGAAGCGGGTTCTCAATTAATGTTGAGTCATTGGGAAAAGGTTAGAAATAGAGTTTAGTATGATATTTTAATATTCTATATATGTGAATGACTACATAATGTGAATCTCTTTCTGGTCAGAAACCTCCTGGGGGTTATGTCATAACTAGAGATTATATTTAAATAAACTACCAGGTTGTCTTCTGGTTGCAGTATTTGCTTATTATTAATTTTCATGATTAAATTGGCAGATTCTGCTCACTCAGGGATGTTACCTCTTCCTCCAGAAATTATTACTTTCTCCATAAACTTCTCATCCATCAAAGTCTGACTTTTCAGAGAGAGATAGTCAAGTATAACCTAAAAATCTTAATTGAATTTGTGCTGAGTAACAATACTATTTCCACACTGCACATCATTTCAATGAAAAATTTTAATTCTTTATTTCCTCACTATATTACAAAATTTATACACAATGTTGATTTAGATTTCAAGTAGCTTTGCCATACATTGGCAGATCTCTACAGGCTTAAGTATAATAATTTCCAAATAACATTTTTCATGGGCAAAATTTAGATAAAGGGGCAAATGAAAACTAGAAGCATGAGATTGAAATAATTTATGATAAATTTATAGTTCATACTTTATAGTTTTGTAGGTTTATCGTTTTCCACAAACCCATTTGAGCATATTTAAGTGATAAAAATGTGAATTATGCATAAGATACTGTGATGTAGGGAAATAAGTGACTTCTTTTTCTCACCAGTTGAAAGATTCATGCCTGACACCCTGTATTAGTCAGGGTTCTCTAGAGAGACAGAACTAATAGGATATATATATAAAATTAAGTATTGACTCACATGATCACAAGGTCCCACAATAAGCCATCTGCAGGCTGAGGAACAAGGAGAGTCAGTCCGAGTTCCAAAACTGAAGAACTGGGATTCCGATGTTCGAGGGCAGGAAGAATCCAGCATGGGATAAAGATGTAGGCTGGGAGGCTAGGCCAGTCTCTCTTTTCATATTTTTCTTCCTGTTTATATTCTAGCCGAGCTGGCAACTGATTAGATTGTGCCCATCCAGATTAAGGGTGGGTCGGCCTTTCCCAGCCCACTGACTCAAATGTTCATCTCTTTTGGCAACACCCTCACAGACACGCCTAGGATCAGTATTGTGTAACCTTCAATCCAATCAAGTTGACATGCAGTATTAACCATCACACACACCTATAACAAAAGACAGATTGACAAGAGAAAAAGGTACCATATTTATTTGACCAAAGTAAGTGTGATATAGGAGGCTTCAGAAATGAAGACCCAAAGACCCGGGAAAAACTGTAATTTTAGGCTAAGTCTGATGAAAGAAGTGGGTAATTGTGGAGAAATACGAATGGACAAAAAAAGAGGATGATCTAACAGTAATAAACTAGGGGAAGGGGAGATTCAGCAAGTTCTATTTGTTAAGATTATTTTCTGTTTAGTTGTACGACATTTCTTCCCCCACAGGTGTAGGGCAGGACATCTGTCACATGAAATTCTTATGACCTACTTTTAGGGGAGTAAGGTCAGAGAATTTTTATGAACAGCTCTCACACAGAAAGGTAGGAGAAGTCACACAGAAAGTGACCTCCAAGGTGCCATATTTTGGGATAGGATGTTCTGCTCACAGTCAGCTAATTTTATGTGTCGACTTGGCTAGACCATGTTGCCCACTTGTTTGGTCAAACATTAGCTTAGATGTTGCTGTGAAGATACGCTTTATATGTTACTAACATTTAAATCAACAAGTAGACTTAGAGAAAAGTATATTACCTTTTGCACTATGGGTGGGCCTCATCCAATCAGTTAAAGGTCTCAAGAGAAAAGACTGAGGTCTCACAAAGAAGAAGGATTCTCCTTCAAGACTGTCATAAGAATCAAGAGTATAACATCAACTCCTGCTGAAATTTCCAGGCTGCCATTCTGCTGTGCAGATTTCAGACTTGCCACAGTCTCTCTCTCTTTATGCATGCTTGCCTCTCTCTCCCTCTCTCTCTCTCCGTGTGTGTGTGTGTGTGTGTGTGTGTGTGTGTACATTCTATTGGTTCTGTTTCTCTGGAGAAGCGTAGTACAGATAAGTTGAGATTTTCTTTTTTTCTCAAAGTAATTGAGTAAATTATATTGATATTATTTTGAGAACAGATAAAATCTTGTAAACATGTCTTCACATATCAAACATTTTTCCAAGCAAATAAAACATAGGCAGAAATTTATGTATCCAGGGACTATGCATTTTATCAGGCACACAATGAGAACAGTGGAGCTCTGTTGCCTTCATTGCCTACCCACTTGTTTCTGTTATTGGTTCCAACACCTGCTAGTTAGGAGAAGCACTGCCAAGTTCTGAAATGAAGTCCCTATACCGCCAACCTTACTTGGCCCAAAATATCCTTGTGGAAGTGCAGTCCAAGCATTTCCATAGATGTGGTTAGTCTACCATTAAAAAATGAACCCAGATTGGAGATTATTAGAAATTTTCCAGATGCTAAGTCTATATATGCATTCTATCTGAAAAATTGTGTGCTTAGATATACAAAGGTTTACCCCATAATAATGAATGTTTAGTCTTGGCTGCTGCCCATTGTAAGCAACTGTAAGACGTTTCCTGCCATATTCTTCCTTGATGGGCTGATATTCAATAAGTTACAAATATCTTTCAGCAAACAGATTTTATGTTTTAACTTTAATGGAATACCAAAAGGTTGAATAAGTCAAAATGTCGTTTTACATCTTTGATTCCCCAAATACTCCCTGAATTGCAAAATGAATTCCATGGTAGACTTTCCCTTTCAGAGACTGTCCTTTCCCCTTGCTTTGAAAAGATGAACTAGTCTCTGTGGCTGTTCCTGTGCTCACAGAGGGTCATACTGAATCGTTATGTTGAAATGCCTACATCTCTATATTTTTCAACTCTACTGTAGTTGTAGAAGCACAGGTGTGAAAAAAAATACTTGATGGATTTTCATCTTCATTTTCACCTTACCTAATTCTGCAACAAAATAAACTGCAGTTTAATGAGAAACTCATCCAGGTACAGTGGGATAAGCCATAGCAATCCTCAGACCAATTGCAGGTGTTTCTTTCTCCATTTATCCTTTACCACACAGTTGTCCCCTTTGTTCAGGAATCATGGTGAGAAGGTTGGGATTGGAGTGCCCTCGGATATTAGAATAAAATGTGTAAATGTGATGCATATTTAATTGCAGTTCTATAACTTGCAGTGCATTTTGAATGAATTGTTTGTCTTCCTAAAAGGTCCAATCACTTCACTAATTTCAGCTGTCCTAAGTTTCTCACAACTTCCCTTCATATTCGTATCGGAAAACAGTCTTACTTTTTTTGCCAGGTCAAGAAAGAAAAATAGTTTATACTTCATTTTGTAAGAACTAAATCGGACCAACGAACTTAGAAGGGTGAGTTTAAGTTGTCAAAAGAAAGACACTCGGATAAAAAATGCCTCAGACTAAACATTCACACATCATCTCTCTGGACTTGACTTTGACCAGTCTGCTTTTACATCTGTGGAGATGTGTTGCAGGTGCCAGCGTCAGCGGTCTCCAGAGCTGCCAACCTCCCATTCAGTGACCTAGGTGGCCACAGACATCTGACTATCATTGTGAAGGCTCAGAAAGTCTGAATAAACATCAACATTTTCATAAAGAAGCCGAGGAATTCCAGATGTGGCAAGCCAGTGAGAGAAATGCTGTGGAAAGGAAGTGGTAACAGGCACTCCCACATCTCTTGGACAGACACTCACATTTTCTACTCAGGGCATCTACTTACCCCCAAATGTAAGAACTGAACAAACATCACTTTCACAACCCATCCCAGTGAAGGCCTATTTTGATTCCAGAAATTTAGCAAGTTGACCAAAGAAGTCTACCTATGAAAATTCCTGGCCACTTTCCTCCAATCTGAGACAAGAATGACAAGGAATATTTTTTCCCTCTCAGGAAAGAGAATCCTGCTGAGATTGGAATTGTCCATTCTAGACAGGGTCTGGCTTCTAGAATTTTAGGCAAGACACAGTTAGGTAAAAAAAATGTGTGTAGTGAAATCAGACATACAGAAATACCATGAATAATTTTGAGTATTGTTATTTGATGTTTTAGAGGGAAAGAAATATTTTTTTATTGGACATTTTAAAGGCCAGAATATTTTTCAAATATATTCTTTCTTCTAGGTTATCTGCTGCTCCTTTATTGAGGAACTGTCTTATTTAAATGTGGTAGAGAAGAATTCAGCTCAAAAACTGTTAATGTTGGAAATAGAAATGATTCTTTCTGGAAGCTGTAGCTCTGTTGCTCTTATGCTGGTTGTCAGGTGGATTTTGGAACCAGATTTCCACATGGTCTGTTCCTGTGATAGCAGGATCCTTCCCTGTGTGAATGGAGGGTTTCACACCGTTGTACTCTATGTCAAGCGTTAAGCTTCTAATCACTATACCTGAAAAGCATCCCTAAAAACATAGTGACAAGACAATATGTGTTCTCAGACTTTTAGTGAGGAATATTCAGATGGTTCCATTTGAATTCAAATTCAGTAAAATGGAATAGGTTTAGCAAATAAGTTGCAACTATTTGTGTGGAACTGATTTCCTTTAGAGGTACCATTCATACGTTTAACACTTATGAAATTGCCTAGCATGTTCTTGTGTATTTTTCCTTCTTAGTCTCTACTTACAAAGTGAAAAGTTTTGTTTCTCTAAAATTTTCAGGCATCTGAAAGTAGTTGGAGAAATCTAAAAATGAAGAACAGAAATAGGTCTAACCGTGAAGAACAGCAAATCCTATGTACCAACTGAAATTAATGTTTTTCTTGATAGGCATATTGGAAAAAAGAAGATGCTAAGAAAGAAACTTATTATTAATGAAAATGTATTGGTTTCATTTAAACTAGGATCAGATTTTATAAATGATAGTACTTTTAACTTGATTATGTTATAGCCTAAACTACCATGCAGAATTTGGTTTTCTTTTTTTCTTTTGATGTCTGCACTTTGTGAAGTTATCAATTAATCCTTTACAAGCTAATTGAAGTGCAGACTTGTGACAGAACAACAATTAGAATAAAAGGAGTTAATAAAACTATAGGACTCCGCCTTATGACTCAAAGTTTATGATCTACACATTGAGTAATTTAGACTAGACTCATCTGAAAAATAAATTTGAAGCCATTTAATTTTATTATTTATTTATTATTATTATTTGAGACAGAATCTTGCTCTGTCGCCCAGGCTGGAGTGCAGTGGTCCGATCTCAGCTGACTTCAACCTCTACCTCCCAGGCTCAAGTGATTCTCATGCCTCAATCCCCTGAGTAGCTGGCATTACAGGTATGCACCACCACACATGGCTAATTTTTGTATTTTTAGTAGAGATGGGGTTCTACCATATTGGCCAGGCTGGTCTCAGACTCCTGGCCTCAAGTGATCTACCTGCCTTGGCCTCCCAAAGTACTGGGATTACAGGCATGAGCCACTGTGCCCAGCCCACATCAGCCATTTAAGAGTTCAGTAAACTCTGTTGATTGTTCGTATTTCACTCCGTGCTGAGAAGACTATGACCTATTAACTTCACAGTAATTCTCGCTAGTACTATACCATAGGATTGAGCCAGCCAGTATATTGAAAGTGGGGCTCTTGTACGCATGGATTGAATGAACTCAAGACTGCCAACTACTGTCAGTTAGTAGCTGAATTGCAGAGATCTTGGCACAAAGTATTTAAAAATATGCTTCGGCTAGTCCCAAAAGAATTATTTTACTTTTAGAGTACTTTGAGAACGCCATAAATGTGTGTTTGGCACAGGTTTATCTATTATATTCATTTGTATGTTTTCATGGAAACTATCAGTCCACCAAAGCTTTTATACAGAAATATAATATCCTTGAATGAAAGTGATTGGAAAAGAATCAATTTCCTCTGTATACTAGGGCTATAATAATAAAATGCATAAAAGGGTCAGGGGTTGGACAAACTTGTAGCATGACTTGTCCATTGTTTATCATCTATACTTCACATGTAAGAGTTATCAATATCAATTAAATCAATAGCAAGGCAGGAATGCTTGTTTCACTTAATGTTGAATACACACACACACGCACACACACACACACACAAATGCACACACAGTATATATGGAATAGAGTCTTCCCTGGGATGGCAGAGTAGTGTTATTTCAAGAAAGCTGAACTTGGAATCTGGGAAACTTGGTCTGGCCCAGTTTTTTAATAAACTCATTGTGTAACCATAGGCAAGGCACAATTACTGTGAGTCTCAGTCTCCTTTTTGTAAATCAAAGGAGTCTGACTCTTTCTAAGATACTTTCAATCTGCACTTTTTGATCTTCAGGGGGTGACAAGAGGAAAGTGGGAAGGGGGCAAATACAATGAATAATGAGATGACTTCCCAGATTTTGCTCCTTCCCAAAGTCTGTGAATTCACCATGTCTGTGAATCTATTTTTATTAGCACAAGAAGCTCTCACTGCTCAAGCTCAGCATTTCCATAATCAGGTCAGGAACCAAAAAGAATGGCACAAACTAGCTAATTTCTCGAGTCATAATGACTCAGTAGCTTATGAGGCCAAATCAGAGTTTCTTGGGAATAGCTAGCTTCATAAACATTCTTGGCATGAATGGCTTCAGGGACCATGCTTTGAAAAAGCAACCTATGGACACCAAGCAAGGTCTAGGGACAGAGATTCTGACTCAATCCAAGGGCTTCAACCTCTTCTCAGTCTGTATGACACAAGGCCTCTGGCTTGGGCTAGCGCTGTGACTGCCACTTACTCTTTCTTGCTCTCAGTTCCACGTTTACAAAATGAGATGCTGTCTAAAGTCATTTACTGTTCTGTTATTTTTATGGGCTCTTTAGAAGATGTAAAATATTTGGACTCTACAATAAAACAAAATAGTCAACTCCTATTCTCTACATGTGTACTCTGCAAATTTAACTATATGCATTCATTTTTATTGTGACATACAACAAACTGACAATGTTCTTTTACTTGTGTGAAATTAATTAGCCTGACATCTTTGGATTCCTCCTGTTCTTTTACGTCATGTTCACTGGACATAGGCAGTTCATTTGTGTATCTGTATGAGTCTGTTCTCACACTGAAATAAAGAAATACCTGAGACTGGATAATTTATAAATAAAGGAGGTTTAATTGGCTCACAGTTCTGCAGGCTGTGTAGGAGGCATAGTGGCTTCTGCCCAGCTTCCAAAGAGGCCTCAGGAAACTTACAATAATGGCAGAAGGCAAAAGGGAAGCCAGCACTTCACATAACAGAGCAGGAGGAAGAGAGAGGGGGAAGGTGCCACACACCTTAAACAACCAGATCTCATGAGAACTGACTATTTTGATGACAGCACCAAGGGGGATGGTGTTAAACCATTCAGGAGAAACTGTCGCCATGATCCAGCCACCCACTAGGCCCCACCTTCAACATTAGAGATTACAATTTGATGTGAGATTTGGTAGCGATGCAGATCCATATCAGCATCACTTGCTTCTCAGCTTTAATAGGCCTCCCTTAAAACCCCCAAAATCTATTCTTAAGTATTCTTTGAATTCTTCTCATTGCATCAAATAATTCTTCTTTTTAAGAAAAGACAAAGTTCTCTGTAGCATGTAGCAATGATAGTCAACACTGGGATAGTGCCAGAGAAAGGTAATGTGTATTAGTTTTCTGGTGCTGCAATAACCAAATTGGGTAGCTTAGACAACAGAACTGTGTTGTCTCAATGTTCTGGAGGATGGAAGTTTGAGACCAAGGTGTCAGCAGGGTCAGTTCCTTCTGAGGGCTGTGAGGGAGAATCTGTTTCATGCCTCTTTCCTAGCATTTGGTGGTTTGTTAACAATCTGGCATTCCTTGATTTGTAGAAGTATCACTTCAATCTCTGATGTCATCTTCACATGGTGGCTTCCACATTTGCGTATCTGTGTCCTACTTTCCCCTTTTTATAAGGAAACCAGTCATACTGGATGAGGGGCTACCCTAGTCCAGTATGACTGCATCTTACCTTAACTAATTAATATCTACAACAATTCTACTTGCAAATAGGGTCACATTTTAGGGGAATGCAATTCAACCTATTGCATATGGCTTCCAATATTCTTAGTGTGGGGAGAATCCCATTAATGAAATTGGTTTCAGAGCTCAGTCGATCAAAGTTTCAGAGCTCAGTTGCTTTAATAATACATTTCTATGGAAGACTCTTGGCTAAATTATGCAGAACCAATGAGTTTGCTGTTATTCTGCTGTCTCTTTCTGGGTCCTTTTGCTCTTGGTGTGTCTGCTACCCTTAATTCTTTTGTGTTACCTGCCCTTCAGAACAGATATGTAATTTATAATTAAACTTCTGCCACAGCCTTTGTCGATTTAGGGAACATCTCTGATCTCTCTTGCTAATCATGACAGAATTTTGGAGTCTATTTAACTTCTTAGCTGGTAGCTCTATCTGACATGCTTACAGAATTACGAGATGTTAAATTTTAAAAATTATCTCTCTATATTTCAGTTCAAACCATCCTCTTCACTTTCGTCATGAACAAGGTAACCATTTTAGCCAGCTCCTCATTTCTGTGACTAGTTCTTTTATTCTGGTCTCAGAAAACCTTAGCCTTCTTAAGTCTTCTCTCCCTTCATCTCCAGTATCCAACTTGTCAAAAGTTACTATAATTTTTCTCTTTGACTTGTCTCTAATGTCCACTGTACCTAGGAGAAATTGCAAGCATCTGTTTTAAGCACTTTATTTGGGGAAAATATTCCTATCTTTACCTGTTGACAGAAATATCTAGAACCTATTCTTTGTGAGGGAGAAAGGGTGGGGCCTAAGATTTATCAAACACACGGCACTTTGCTAGGCACTGTACATAGACTATCTTATTTTAATCACATAATAATCCCATGATATGTTTTTGCCTAACTTGATGAACAAGATAGAGAAAATCTAAAGACGTTATTTGTGACCATAAACTAATAGCCAAGGAGAAAAGATGTCCGGAGTTTTTCACATTTCAGGAAGAACTGCTGGACTTTAATAACATTTGAAGGATAATAGTAATGATGATAACATATTTATTAACCACTTACTTTCTGTTAGGCTCTGGCCCACAAGTGCTTTGACTACTTTATGCAATTCTATCCTCATAACAACCTTTGGAGGAAGGTGAAAACTTTGTTTTAGAACATGAGAAAACTGAGGCTAAGGGAGGTAAAATAACTTGACCAAAGTTTCATAGCTGGGAATTAGTAGAACCTATATTGGAACTCAATCAGCTTGAGTTCAGACCCTTTACTCTTAATGACAACACTATTTGAAAATGTGAAATATCACGCATTGTTTTCTACTTAGTCATCTTTTGCAAAACCACTCCCAGCTCTCTTAATTAAAATTGCCATGCTTAAACACTACACATCTCGCCATAATCTCTAGCTGAGTGTTGGGCACAAAGTTTATGCCCGATACGTACTTTCAGTAATTTCCTCCATAATTAAAAGCTGTTTCTTTTAACTAGCCGTATGAATGTGATTTTAAATACACTAAACACAACTGGAAAAGTCATTACTAAATTATGGGTTGAGAAAAATATTGGACACAGAGTTGACACTAATGTTTTAGCCCTGTTTTGTCACTAACACCTGTGATACTCAGTTTTTTCATCTGTAAATTGAAAAGCTTTGTCTTAGAATGTTTTAGTCTAAAATGATTTTTAAATGTATACCCCACATTTTGTAGTTCTGGTCATGCTTTAATTATGTTGGAAAATATGTTTATTTCGGGTTAATAGAATGTCAATTTTAGCATAGTGGTTTTATTCCCTGGTATTTAGGAATGCAAATAATGTGTACCCAGGATTGTGTGTGTGTGTGTGTGTGTGTGTGTGTGTGTGTGTGTGTGGTTAGTATCAGTGGTCAGATTTAATCTAATCTGTGTATTCACCCAGAAATACACATGTGCTCAGCGTCCAGACATATTAACTATGAAATTGGTAGCACATGTTATCTTCTTTGATGTTTCATATCATTCTCTTCACATTTTAATTCCAACCCTTAAAAAGAGACTATTTAGTATTTCACATGCATTAAAATTAGCAGCAGGTGATTTAATTAAAAATTAGTACATTAATTAAAAATTGGAGATCCAAACAGGCAGTCATATAATTTGCCCATAGGCATACAGCAAATATAGCATTTAAAGCCATATAGTCTGATTTCTAAGCCAACTTGCTAACCATTCTCTGAAAGAGAAATTTGAACAGCTTTCCACTCAGTAAATTTTTAAATAGAAAATATTCTTTATTAAAATTGCTATACTTCAACAATAAATGGTATATGAGTCCTGAAAAGCCAGTTTGTAAAAATGAAGTTTCAGTGAGTTACTTTCCTGTCCTTAGCTTTTATCAACATTCACTTAATTTTCAGATTTGTTGTTGGCCTCCATAAAACACTTCCTTTGGATATAACCTAATCTCCTAATTTAGAATGTTCTCAGCTCCATTGCTTCCACAGCTTCTTCAGGTATAAAAACTTTTACATGTTTTTTTTCTATATCCAAATTTTTAATGTCCCCAGAGAATGAGCCTTAATTGCAAGACACACAAAAGACACATTTAAAAATATCCTTCTGGCTTTTCCCAATTCTTAGCTGCTTCTGATGTAGGGTATGGTGAGGAGAGAAACATTCACATTTCAATGAGTTCTATAGAAATTACATTGCTAAAACAGTCAATAAATATCTTTTCTTAGGAGTAGATGGAAAGTAAAAGCAGCTTGAGTATATATTCAACCCAAGTATGCCTCCTTCATACTTGGATAGGTAGACAGTGCTATGATCCTATTCTTTGCAAAAATATTCAGATTATTGATGCAAAATAACAGGTTCTAAGTTAAAAATGGCAGGTTGACAATACTTATTTATTGTCTTCCTATACAGTCCTCATATTCAACTGAAAGAATAGAAAATCTGTGAAAACATGTCTCATTTTTTACTTCTATAAATTTCAAGTTATTCAGGATTATCTTTTGTAAATTGTTCACAGCCTTCATCCACTCTTCTATTGCTTATATTTTTCTTATTAATTTATGATTTCATATATAAATTATATTTTACATATGAATTCTTTGCTGGTTTTAGCCATTATAAATATTTTATCCCGACCCATGGGTTTGGTATTTATTTATGAAGTCTTTTGTCAAATGAAGGAATTAAACTTAGCAGTCAAACCTATCCATAATTTCCTTCATGTTTTTGTCCTGTGTGTCTTAAGTAATCCTTTACTGCTAGATGTCATAAACATATTTTCCATATTTTCTTTAAACAATTTAAAAATTTGGCTTTCACATTTAGGTTTTAAATTCGGGTTTCACATTTAGTTCTATCTATTTATCTATCATTTATTTTCTTTTTGATTTTTCAATTTTTTATTTCAGTAGGTTTTTGGGGATCATGTGGTGTTTGGTTACATGAACAATTTCTTTAGTGGTGATTTCTGAGATTTTGGTGTACCCATCACCCGAGCAGTGTACACTGTATCCGATGTAAAGTCTTTTATCCCTCACTACCCCTAACCCTTTCCCCTGAGTCTCCAAAGTCCAATGTATCATTCTTATGCCTTTGCATCCTCATAGCTGAGCTCCCACATATGAGTGAGAACATACGATGCTTGGTTTTCCATTCCCGAGTTACTTCACTTAGAATAATGGTCTCCAATTCCATCCAGGTTGCTGCAAATGCCATTATTTTGTTCCTTTTTATGGCTCAGTAGTATTCCATGGTATATATGTATATCACATTTTCTTTATCCACTCATTTATTGATGGGCATTTGGGCTGGTTCCATATTTTTGCAATTGCAAATTGTGCTGCTATGAACATGCATGTGCAAATATCTTTTTCGTATAATGACTTCTTTTCCTCTGGGTAGATACCCAGTAGTGGGATTGCTGGATCAAATGGTACATCTACTTTTAGTTTATTTTTATATGTGGTATTATGTGAGGTAGAGAAGTAATATTGTCTTTTTACTACACGGGCAGCCAAATGTCTCACACTTACATTGGTTACCCTATTCCCTTCCCAACAGTTAGTACTGCCCCATCAATGTCTTGCAAGAAATGTGTGTACAAAGAGAAGATTCTAGGCTCTGCATTATCATCATTGTTCTTTTTGTCATTTCTTGCATCAAGACCATATGTTTTAATTATGGTAAGTCTTTTTTAACTTTTATTTTCGTTTCAGGGGTATATTTACAGATTTGTTAACATAGGTAAACTGTGTGTTGCTGGGGCTTGGTATACAGCTTATTTTATCACCAGATACTTAATAGGTAGGGTTTTCTTTATCTTTACTGCACTCCTACCCTCCACCCTCAAGTAGAATTCACGGTATTTGGTTTTCTGTTCTTATATTAATTTTGTGTTTTCTTATTCCATGATTCTCAAGAGTATAACTGTTACAAGATCAATTTTTACAGCAATTTCTCTTTCTTTTTTTTTTTTTAATTATACTTTAGGGTTTTAGGGTACATATGCACAATGTGCAGGTTTGTTACATATGTATCCATGTGCCATGTTGATTTCCTGCACCCATTAACTCGTCATTTAGCATTAGGTGTATCTCCTAATGCTGTCCCTCCCCCCTCCCCCCACCCCACAACAGTCCCCGGAGTGTGATGTTCCCCTTCCTGTGTCCATGAGTTCTCATTGTTCAATTCCCACCTATGAGTGAGAACATGCGGTGTTTGGTCTTTTGTCCTTGCGATAGTTTACTGAGAATGATGTTTTCCAGTTTCATCCATGTCCCTACAAAGGACATGAACTCATCATTTTTTATGGCTGCATGGTATTCCATGGTGTATATGTGCCACATTTTCTTAATCCAGTCTATCGTTGTTGGACATTTGGGTTGGTTCCAACTCTTTGCTATTGTGAATAGTGCCGCAATAAACATACGTGTGCATGTGTCTTTATAGCAGCATGATTTATAGTCCTTTGGGTATATACCCAGTAATGGGATGGCTGGGTCAAATGGTATTTCTAGTTCTAGATCCCTGAGGAATCGCCACACTGACTTCCACAATGGTTGAACTAGTTTACAGTCCCACCAACAGTATTAAAGTGTTCCTATTTCTCCACATCCTCTCCAGCACCTGTTGTTTCCTGATTTTTTAATGATGGCCATTCTAACTGGTGTGAGATGGTATCTCACTGTGGTTTTGATTTGCATTTCTCTGATGGCCAGTGATGATGAGCATTTCTTCATGTGTTTTTTGGCTGCATAAATGTCTTCTTTTGAGAAGTGTCTGTTCATGTCCTCTGCCCACTTTTTGATGGGGTTGTTTGTTTTTTTCTTGTAAATTTGTTTGAGTTCATTGTAGATTGTGGATATTAGCCCTTTGTCAGATGAGTAGGTTGCAAAAATTTTCTCCCATTCTGTAGGTTGCCTGTTCACTCTGATGATAGTTTCTTTTGCTGTGCAGAAGCTCTTTAGTTTAATGAGATCCCATTTGTCGATTTTGGCTTTTGTTGCCATTGCTTTTGGTGTTTTAGACATGAAGTCCTTGCCCACGCCTATGTCCTGAATGGTATTGCCTAGGTTTTCTTGTAGGATTTTAATGGTTTTAGTTCTAACATATAAGTCTTTAATCCATCTTGAATTAATTTTTGTATAAGGTGTAAGGAAGGGATCCAGTTTCAGCTTTCTACATATGGCTAGCCAGTTTTCCCAGCACCATTTATTAAATAGGGAATCCTTTCCCCATTGCTTGTTTTTGTCAGGTTTGTCAAAGATCAGATAGTTGTAGATATGCAGCATTATTTCTGAGGGCTCTGTTCTGTTCCATTGATCTATGTCTCTGTTGTGGTACCAGTACCATGCTGTTTTGGTTACTGTAGCCTTGTAGTATAGTTTAAAGTCAGGTAGCGTGATGCCTCCAGCTTTGTTCTTTTGGCTTAGGATTGACTTGGCGATGCGGGCTCTTTTTTGGTTCCATATGAACTTTAAAGTAGTTTTTTCCAATTCTGTGAAGAAAGTCATTGGTAGCTTGATGGGGATGGCATTGAATCTATAAATTACCTTGGGCAGTATGGCCATTTTCACGATATTGATTCTTCCAACCCATGAGCATGGAATGTTCTTCCATTTGTTTGTATCCTCTTTGATTTCATTGAGCAGTGGTTTGTAGTTCTCCTTGAAGAGGTCCTTCACATCCCTTGTAAGTTGGATTCCTAGGTATTTTATTCTCTTTGAAGCAATTGTGAATGGGAGTTCACTCATGATTTGGCTCTCTGTTTGTCTGTTATTGGTGTACAAGAATGCTTGTGATTTTTGTACATTAATTTTGTATGCTGAGACTTTGCTGAAGTTGCTAATCAGCTTAAGGAGATTTTGGGCTGAGACAATGGGGTTTTCTAGATATACAATCATGTCATCTGCAAACAGGGACAATTTGACTTCCTCTTTTCCTAATTGAATACCCTTTATTTCCTTCTCCTGCCTGATTGCTCTGGCCAGAACTTCCAGCACTATGTTGAAAAGGAGCGGTGAGAGAGGGCATCCCTGTCTTGTGCCAGTTTTCAGAGGGAATGCTTCCAGTTTTTGCCCATTCAGTATGATATTGGCTGTGGGTTTGTCATAGATAGCTCTTATTATTTTGAGATACGTCCCATCAATACCTAATTTATTGAGAGTTTTTAGCATGAAGGGTTGTTGAATTTTGTCAAAGGCCTTTTCTGCATCTATTGAGATAATCATGTGGTTTTTGTCTTTGGTTCTGTTTATATGCTGGATTACATTTATTGATTTGCATATGTTGAACCAGCCTTGCATCCCAGGGATGAAGCCCACTTGATCATGGTGGATAAGCTTTTTGATGTGCTGCTGGATTCGGTTTGCCAGTATTTTATTGAGGATTTTTGCATCAATGTTCATCAAGGATATTGGTCTGAAATTCTCTTTTTTGGTTATGTCTCTGCCAGGTTTTGGTATCAGGAGGATGCTAGCTTCATAAAATGTGTTAGGGAGGATTCCCTCTCTTTCTATTGATTGGAATAGTTTCAGAAGGAATGGTACCAGTTCCTCCTTGTACCTCTGGTAGAATTCAGCTGTGAATCCATCAGGTCCTGGACTCTTTTTGGTTGGTAAGCTACTGATTATTGCCGCAATTTCAGAACCTGTTATTGGTCTATTCAGAGATTCAACTTCTTCCTGGTTTAGTCTTGGGAGGGTGTATTTGTCGAGGAATTTATCCATTTCTTCTAGATTTTCTAGTTTATTTGCATAGAGGTGTTTGTAGTATTCTCTGATGGTAGATTGTATTTCTGTGGGATCGGTGGTGATATCCCCTTTTTCTTTTTTTATTGCATCTATTTGATTCTTCTCTCTTTTCTTCTTTATTAGTCTTGCTAGTGGTCCATCAATTTTGTTGATCTTTTCAAAAAACCAGCTCCTGGATTCATTAATTTTTTGAAGGGTTTTCTGTGTCTCTATTTCCTTCAGTTCTGCTCTGATTTTAGTTATTTCTAGCCTTCTGCTAGCTTTTGAATGTGTTTGCTCTTGCTTTTCTAGTTCTTTTAATTGTGATGTTAGGGTGTCAATTTTGGATCTTTCCTGCTTTCTCTTGTGGGCATTTAGTGCTATAAATTTCCCTCTACACACTGCTTTGAATGTGTCCCAGAGATTCTGGTATGTTGTGTCTTTGTTCTCGTTGGTTTCAAAGAACATCTTTATTTCTGCCTTCATTTCATTATGTACCCAATAGTCATTCAGGAGCAGGTTGTTCAGTTTCCATGTAGTTGAGCGGTTTTGAGTGAGTTTCTTAATCCTGAGTTCTAGTTTGATTGCACTGTGGTCTGAGAGACAGTTTGTTATAATTTCTGTTGTTTTACATTTGCTGAGGAGAGCTTTACTTCCAACTATGTGGTCAATTTTGGAATAGGTGTGGTGTGGTGCTGAAAAAAATGTATATTCTGTTGACTTGGGGTGGAGAGTTCTGTAGATGTCTATTAGGTCCACTTTATGTAGAGCTGAGTTCAATTCCTGGATATCCTTGTTAACTTTCTGTCTCATTGATCTGTCTAATGTTGACAGTGGGGTGTTAAAATCTCCCATTATTATTGTGTGGGAGTTTAAGTCCCTTTGTAGGTCACTGAGGACTTGCTTTATGAATCTGGGTGCTCCTGTGTTGGGTGCATATATATTTAGGATAGTTAGCTCTTCTTGTTGAATTGATCCCTTTACCATTATGTAATGGCCTTCTTTGTCTCTTTTGATCTTTGTTGGTTTAAAGTCTATTTTATCAGAGACTAGGATTGCAACCCCTGCCTTTTTTTGTTTTCCAGTTGCTTGATAGATCTTCCTCCATCCCTTTATTTTGAGTCTATGTGTGTCTCTGCACGTGAGATGGGTTTCCTGAATACAGCACACTGATGGGTCCTGACTCCTTATCCAGTTTGCCAGTCTGTGTCTTTTGATTGGAGCATTTAGCCCATTTACATTTAACGTTAATATTGTTATGTGTGAATCTGATCCTGTCATTATGATGTTAGTTGTTTATTTTGCTCATTAGTTGCTATAGTTTCTTCCTAGCCTCGATGGTCTTTACAATTTGGCATGTTTTTGCAGTGGCTGGAACCGGTTGTTCCTTTCCACGTTTAGTGCTTCCTTCAGGAGCTCTTTTAGGGCAGGCCTGGTGGTGACAAAATCACTCAGCATTTGCTTGTCTGTAAAGTATTTTATTTCTCCTTCACTTACGAAGCTTAGTTTGGCGGGATAGGAAATTCTGGGTTGAAAATTCTTTTCTTTAAGAATGTTGAATATCGGCCCCCACTCTCTTCTGGCTTGTAGAGTTTCTGCTGAGAGATCAGCTGTTAGTCTGATGGGCTTCCCTTTGTGGGTAACCTGACCTTTCTCTCTGGCTGCCCTTAACATTTTTTCCTTCATTTCAACTTTGGTGAATCTGACAATTATGTGTCTTGGAGTTGCCCTTCTCGAGGAGTATCTTTGTGGCGTTCTCTGTATTTCCTGAATCTGAATGCTGGCCTGCCTTGCTAGATTGGGGAAGTTCTCCTGGATAATATCTTGCAGAGTGTTTTCCAACTTGGTTCCATTCTCCCCATCATTTTCAGGTACACCAATCAGATGTAGGTTTGGTCTTTTCACATAGTCCCAAATTTCTTGGAGGCTTTGTTCATTTCTTTTTATTCTTTTTTCTCTAAACTTCCCTTCTCTCTTCATTTCATTCATTTCATCTTCCATCAGCGATACCCTTTCTTCCAGTTGATCACATCTGCTACTGAGGCTTCTGCAATCTTCGCGTAGTTCTCGAAACTTGGCTTTCAGCTCCATCAGCTCCTTTAAGCCCTTCTCTCCATTGGTTATTCTAGTTATCCATCCTTCTAATTTTTTTTCAAAGTTTTTAACTTCTTTGCTATTGTTTTGAATTTCCTCTCGTAGCTCAGAGTAGTTTGATCGTCTGAAGCCTTCTTCTCTCAACTCATCAAAGTCATCCTCCATCCAGCTTTGTTCCGTTGCTGGTGAGGAACTGCGTTCCTTTGGAGGAGGAGAGGTGCTCTGTTTTTTAGAGTTTCCAGTTTTTCTGCTCTGTTTTTTACCCATCTTTGTGGTTTTATCTACTTTTTGTCTTTGATGATGGTGGTGTATAGATGGGTTTTTGGTGTTGATGTCCTTTCTGTTTGTTAGTTTTCCTTCTACCAGACAGGACCCTCAGCTGCAGGTCTGTTGGAGTTTACTAGAGGTCCACTCCAGACCCTGTTTGGCTGGGTGTCAGCAGCGGCAGAACAGCGGATTTTCGTGAGACCACAAATTCAGCTGTCTGATAGTTCCTCTGAAAGTTTTGTCTCAGAGGAGTACCCGGTTGAATGAGGTGTCAGTCTGACCCTACTGGGGGGGTGCCTCCCAGTTAGGCTGCTCAGGGGTGAGGGACCCACTTTAGGAGGCAGTCTGTCTGTTCTCAGATCTCCAGCTGCGTGCTGGGAGAACCACTACTCTCTTCAAAGCTGTCAGTCAGACAGGGACATTTAAGTCTGTGGAGGATCTTGCTGAGTTTTTGTTTGTCTGTGCCCTGCCCCCAGAGGTGGAGCCTACAGAGGCAGGCAGGCCTCCTTGAGCTGTGGTGGGCTCCACCCAGTTGGAGCTTCCTGGCTGCTTTGTTTACCTAAGCAAGCCTGGGCAATGGCGGGCGCCCCTCCCCCAGCCTCGCTGCCGCCTTGCAGCTTGATCTCAGACTGCTGTGCTAGCAATCAGCGAGACTCCGTGGGCATAGGACCCTCCGAGCCAGGTCCGGGATACAATCTCCTAGTGTGCCGTTTTCCAGGCCCATTGGAAAAGCGCAGTATTAGGATGGGACTGACCCGATATTCCAGGTGCCGTCTGTTTCCCCTTTCTTTGACTAGGAAAGGGAACTCCCTGACCCCTTGCGCTTCCCGAGTGAGGCAATGCCTGGCCCTGCTTCACCTCGCGCACAGTGCGCTTCACCGACTGTCCTGCACCCGCTGTTAGGCACTCCCTACTGAGATGAAACCAGTACCTCAAGCAGAAATGCAGAAATCACCCGTCTTCTGTGTCGCTGGGGCTGGGAGCTGGAGACCGGAGGTGTTCCTATTCGGCCATCTTGGCTCCACCCAGCAGCAATTTCTCTTTCAAACTAGACAATGTACAGGCCCAATACAGAGATTTTGTTTTTCTTTTTTTAACCACTCAAAATCCATGCTAAAATAAATGTCCTTGTATTCTCTGTATGCCAATAAATGTCCTTGTAGTCTCCCTCTCCCTTTCCTTATGTTTTTATTTTCTGTTTTTAACCTTTTGGTTGAGTGCAGGCTCTTGAGTTCCCAACTTTATATTGGTGGTCTCATACCAACTCCATTCTGAGTCTTACATTCTCTGCTCATCTTTCAGTGCATTAAAACCCAAGATTTAGCACATCCCCAAGAGTAGAGTCGCAGCTCATATTCTTATTACCGACTTATCTCTATGTTCCCTGTCATTTCTGGTTTGCCGATGACTTTAAAGATGCCTAAGAGGCACCTTTATGTTCTTTGCTCCCTATATTCTTGGAAAACAGAAGTCTACCTCTACTTCAATCACTTGGAATTTATTTTTGTGTATATTCTCAGGAGGTGACCATTTTTGCCTCTTGTGTATTTACAGCCAGTCTTAATTCTATGCTATTTTATATTTTTCCAACACAAATTCCCTTTACTTAAAATTCACCATTGGGATTTTATCTCCATTTTGATTCCTTTTAAAACTTAACTTATTATTTTAATTTAAGAGAAATTATGAATTACATTGGGTAAATGTACAAGAAAATTCCTTTGCTTACTTGCTGGACTAGTGGATTCTGTATTTTTCCCACTGTAAATCATAGTGACTTATGCTTATACATACCAAATACTCATGACCTAGAGACAATTTTATTCCCTGAACCACATTGGCACTTCTGTTTACATCAGTTGTGTTATAGACTTATAGTCTGTTTTATTGTTGTTTTATACCATTATTTAAACAATTTATTTTAATATTTTGTTATTAAAATTTTTAATTCATTAAAATATTATATAAATGAAATCTGTATAAAAATGATTTCTACCAAAACTAAGTCAGTTTTCTGATAAGGCATTATAAATTTGTGTTTTTAAATATAATTTTTCATTTTAACTTTGGTGTAGTTAAGAAAATTATAAAGGATTGGAAAAATAACCTCAAAATGTTAAGAATTAGGCACTAATATTATTTACAAATGTTTTAAAATTCTTACTTTAAAGAAGCAAAGTTGTAAATTATAGATGTCACATTAGGAATGATGGTCTTTATGCAGCACAGACTACCATAGGACATTCCAATCAAAAGACATCTAGGGCTGGGCACAGTGGCTTATACTTGTAATCCCAGCCTTTTGGGAGGCTGAGGTGGGAGGATTGCTTGAAATCAGGAGTTCGAGACCAGCCTGGGTCAGAAAGTGAGACCTCATCTCTACAAATTTTTTTTTTTTTTAATTAGCCATGCATGGTGATGTGTACCTGTAGTCCCAGCTACTCAGGAAGCTGAGGCAGGAGGATCTCTTGAGCCCAGGAATTTGAGGCTGCAGGGAGCCATGATCATACCACTTGCCCCAGCCAAGCCAGGGCAACAAAGCAAGACCCAATCTCAAAAAAAGCAAAAAAGGTATTTACATGTTTAAGTTAAAAAACATTATTTTTAAACAATATATTTTAAAATTCCTCGTATTAAATGACTTCTGTTTAAATCACTGATTCTCATAATCTCTATCTTATTTGATTTTATTATTAATACTATCTGATTTTCTTACTGACTGGTGTTACTAAAATGCTTATATTATTTAAAAATCTGACCAAATAAATGGATAGAAAGCAATAAATCCAACTGCTCAAAGTAAAATAAAATATTAAAAAGCAGTCAGAGGTCTTTGGCTACCAGCCCTCCCCACCTTTCTTGGGACAGAGTCTTGCTTGTGGTCACCATGTTTATATCACAAGGCCCACAACCCTTGTGAAAGCTTATTGGATCAGGAAAGGGGTAAGGGACATGACCCAAAACATAGGCAATGCCTATAAAGGTCTTCAGGGTCCTAGCAGGCCTGTCCGGGTGACTAGCACACTCAAACTGATACTCTCAGAAGAAGGTAAGTCAAAAGTAAAATAGGTCAGAAAAATTAAAAATTAAGAAGTTAACATAATAAGCATCTCTAATCAATGAAGAATATGAGACAGGAAAGGAGTGTACAGACAGTTGATTTAATAAAAAGAAACACCTAGAGAAAGAACCCACGGAGTTAAGGCTGGAGTCCTAAGCATGGAAAATAAGCATGCACCATGGCTTCTCGGAGAAGATTCCTCTGACTTCTCAAGGCTTTTGTCAATCCTGAGCTATAATGACGCATGTCCCTGTTCTCTTTAAGGCCTTAGGAGACTCTGTTTGGTCCTTTCTTACTTCTCTTGTATTCCAACTATAAACACCACTTTTCAGAGGAAACTTGAGCATATGCGCTCTCTGCATGCTGAAAGAGCCTAAAGAATATGTGTGGAAAGGAAACTAACTTACAATTCTTTTGTTTATAACAGCTAAAATTCTTGAGGTAGGAACCGTATGTCTACCACATTTTGCCACATGAATATGGCAACAGAATAAAAACAGCTTTAGTAAGTTTATCTGTACAAATTTGCTTAACTTACAACCATATTTAAGCAGAGAGGTGTTCCAAAGTTCCAAGATTGGTATAACCAATCTCAAATCTTTTCATGAGTATTATGTGAACCGAGGGCAGTAAAACACTGGATGGAGAGTCAGGAAACCTTGATCGTAATCAGAATTCAACCATGATTCAACTATGACAAGAAACTGATGACTCTGGGGAAATCATCCCAAATCCCTCAGCCTCAGTTTCTTTCTCTGTGGGGCTCATGTGCTCTGACTTAAGTTTATCATAAAACTGAAATTAGAGATACATGTGAAAGTACTTTGTTCTGTATGTATTCGTTATGCCATACAAATACGGGCGAGAAAGTTTTAGAACCTCAGAGTTAGAAGGAACTTTGCAGCACCTCATACCCAATCCTCACCTGATAATTTTTTATGGGTAACAGGAAATGTCATTTGCAGGTTTCAGGATGATTTTCAATGCTTTTAATCTTGTGTAATTTTACTTGTCTTCTGCATTCCGTACCTGTTTGATTTAAATGTGAATAATTTTAAGCATATCTTGTTCAATGAATTTCCTGATATTCCTTAAAAAATTTGAAACAAAGGCTAGATTTATTATTTTTCTCAAGTTAACTACCAATTACAGAAAACGGGAAGTATTCACCTCAAAACTCCATAAATACAAAGTTATTGACAGAAAAATAGGAATCAATTGAGACTACTAGCAGACATTTTTATATCAAATCAGACTTGGGCTGGGAAGCTGGTAGAGTCTTGCCACCATTCCTCTCTTTCTCCTTCCCTCTTCTGTGGTTCCTAGGGCTCCCCCAGTTTTATGCTCTGTGGCAGCAACACACCATAAGTCTGATCATTTCTCTTCCTCCTCTCTTCAAAAAGCATGTGTTTTCTGGGCTCTGCCTAAAGTAACCAGAGTAAATCAAGAAGAAAATGTGTGTTAAGAGTAGAATACATTTCTCACCTTGAATAACATTTGCATTTTAAAAGCTGCCTCCAATAGGAGTAAGCACCTTGATTTGACGGAATTTTCAGTTAGTCTTGTGAGGTCTTTCCAGAACCCCTCGTGTGTCATTACATGTGAGGATCATGGGTAGGCAAAGAAGCAACCTGTCTCTCCACACACAAAAGATAGCTCTGTGTGTGTGTGTGTGTGTGTGTGTGTGTGTGAAAGAGAGAGTGTGTGGGACTGTCTTCTGGGAAAAACATGCCAGAAATTGGCTTTCTATTTCATCTTTATGATAACCCATGAATAGAATTGTAGAATTTCCATAGTGATTAAATCTGTCCTTTCTAGAGTACATGGCTGGCCAGCAGGTGTCAGAGAGTAAGTTTTCTAATCACTGACAGAACCTTTATTGATGCAGCCAGCAATTACCAGGTTGAAGAAACACTGTTTATGCATGATTCAAATGCATGCTCATATCGCCTTAGGCCCAGATGTTCATATTCCTAGATATAATCTTGACACCAGGGCCCAAATCAACATTATGCTGGAAGACTGATTTCCTCTAATTCAGCCTTTATTATTTCTTCTGTACTGTGAAAATATGCATCTCCCCTCTCTCCCATCTCCAATGTTCTCCAGATAAAGTGAACAGTTTAAAAACAGTCAAACAAAATGTGAATGTATTTGAAAGACGGCAACTTTAAGCCTTAGCAAGACCCAGGAGGTCTAAGAATTTCAGTCATACAAAGTCTTATCAATAGCTGAGCCATGGTAGTAACACAGAGAAATAATTTCAGAAGAATTCCATCGAAAAAGGTACAGATAATACTTAGAAATTAGCAAAAAGAATAATTAATAGGATGATGACTAGGTCAGATGAATAAGAGTCATAGAATTATGGATTTTTTTTGTGCCAGAAAAATGAGTCCCAGGGTTGGTTTACTAATAGATTATTAATCATTCATTGGCGGAGTTTCATTTGGAGTTCTCAAACAATGTTTACAAAGAGTCTCTTCAGTATCAGTAAGGATTTTAGGCAAAGCAGGGGCCATTCAAATAGGGTTATACCTATACTCTGTTTCAAGAATATGGCTATTAGTTGAATGTGTCTCCTCCACAATTAAGGTGTTGCCAGTGTGATAGCATTAAAGGTGGGACCTCTAAGAGGTGATTAGGCCAAGAAAGCTACCCCTTAGTGAATGGCGTTAAGGCCCTCATAAAAATGGCTTCCTGCAGCATTTGGGCCTTTGCCGTTGCCTTCCACAATGTGAGGACACAGTGTTCCTCCTCTCTGGAGGATGTAGCCCTCACTAGACACCAAATGCTGGTGACTTGATCTTGGGCTTCCCAGACTTTAGAACTGTGAGAAATACATTTTTGTTCTTTATAAGTTACCAGTGTGTAGCATTATGGCAGCACAAAACAGACTAAGACAGAAAGAAAAAGCTATTTTAAACAACATTCTTGTCTGTTACCTTTCACTGTGCAGGTATTAGCAAGTGGACTTGTATTAATGATTAGAAAGTTAAATTTAAAGAAGACATTCTTGATTCTAAGGGCAATTGATTATACACTAGAGGAGGTCGAGTTATGTTCCTTTTATACTTTTGTTTATGTCCATGATTTTTGATTTTATCTTCCTATTGAAAGAAAGAATTTTGGTTGAACAATTTAGATAATGAAATTGTGAGTGGTTCCAATCTTCTATGCAAACTAATGGCATTTACATAATAAAATTATAATTATACATTGAAAATCAAGAATGTATAATTTCTAGCAGACTACTTTTGTCCCACCATAAATGAAACCTTCTTTCCAGCAGCAGTGCTTCTAATTTAGATTGCCTAATACATTGAATGACAAATTTGAGCCTCTAGCCATTAAGATGTTAATATTAAAGGGTATATTTTTGAGAAGTATTAAGAACCAGGAAGCATTGTAATGTTTTCTTGTAAAATTAAATTTAGGATCATATTCACAATTAGGTAGGTTCTGTTCCATTGGTCTATATCTCTGTTTTGGTACCAGTACCATGCTGTTTTGGTTACTGTAGCCTTGTAGTATAGTTTGAAGTCAGGTAGCGTGATACCTCCAGCTTTGTTCTTTTGGCTTAGTATTGACTTGGCAATGCAGGCTCTTTTTTGGTTCCATATGAACTTTAAAGTGGTTTTTTCCAATTCTGTGAAGAAAGTCATTGGTAGCTTGATGGGGATGGCATTGAATCTATAAATTACCTTGGGCAGTATGGCCATTTTCACAATATTGATTCTTCCTACCCATGAGCAGGGAATGTTTTTCCATTTGTTTGAATCCTCTTTTATTTCATTGAGCAGTGATTTGTAGTTCTCCTTGAAGAGTTCCTTCACATCTCTTGTAAGTTGCATTCCTAGGTATTTTATTCTCTTTGAAGCAATTGTGAATGGGAGTTCACTCATGATTTGGCTCTCTGTCTGTTATTGGTGTATAAGAATGCTTGTGATTTTTGCACACTGATTTTGTATCCTAAGACTTTGCTGAAGTTGCTTATCAGCTTAAGGAGATTTTGGGCTGAGACGATGGGGTTTTCTAGATTTACAATCATGTTATCTGCAAACAGGGACAATTTGACTTCCTCTTTTCCTAATTGAATACCGTTTATTTCCTTCTCCTGCCTGATTGCCCTGGCCAGAACTTCCAACACTATGTTGAATAGGAGTGGTGAGAGAGGGCATCCCTGTCTTGTGCCAGTTTTCAAAGGGAATGCTTCCAGTTTTTGCCCATTCAGTATGATATTGACTGTGGGTTTGTCATAGATAGCTCTTATTATTTTGAGATACATCCCATCAATACCTAATTTATTGAGAGTTTTTAGCATGAAGGGTTGTTGAATTTTGTCAAAGGCCTTTTCTGCATCTATTGAGATAATCATGTGGTTTTTGTCATTAGTTCTGTTTATATGCTGGATTACGTTTATTGATTTGCGTATGTTGAACCAGTCTTGCATCCCAGGGATGAAGCCCACTTGATCATGGTGTATAAGCTTTTTGATGTGCTGCTGGATTCGGTTTGCCAGTATTTTATTGAGGATTTTTGCATCGATGTTCATCAGGGATATTGGTCTAAAATTCTCTTTTTTGTTGTGTCTCTGCTAGCCTTTGGTATCAGGGTGATGCTGGCCTCATAAAATGAGTTAGAGAGGATTCCCTCTTTTTCTATTGATTGGAATAGTTTCAGAAGGAATGGTACCAGCTCCTCCTTGTACCTCTGGTAGAATTTGGCTGTGAATCCATCTGATCCTGGACTTTTTTTGTTTGGTAAGTTATTAATTTTTGCCTCAATTTCAGATCCTGTTATTGGTCTATTCAGAGATTTAACTTCTTCCTGGTTTAGTCTTGGGAGGGTGTATGTGTCGAGGAATTTATCCATTTCTTCTAGATTTTCTAGTTTATTTGCATAGAGGTGTTTATAGTATTCTCTGACTGGTAGTTTGTATTTCTGTGAGATCAGTGGTGATATCCCCTTTATAATTTTTTATTGCATCTATTTGATTCTTCTCTCTTTTCTTCTTTATTAGTCTTGCTAGTGGTCTATCAATTTTGTTGATCTTTTCAAAAAAACCAGCTCCTGGATTCATTGATTTTTTTAAGGGTTTTTTTGTGTCTCTATTTCCTTCAGTTCTGCTCTGCTCTTAGTTATTTCTTGCCTTCTGCTAGCTTTTGAAGGTGTTTGCTCTTGCTTCTCTAATTCTTTTAATTGTGATGTTAGGGTGTCAATTTTAGATCTTTCCTGCTTTCTCTTGTGGGCATTTAGTGCTATAAATTTCCCTCTACACACTGCTTTGAATGTGTCCCAGAGATTCTGGTATGTTGTGTCTTTGTTCTCGTTGGTTTCAAAGTACATCTTTATTTCTGCCTTCATTTTGTTATGTAACCAGTAGTCATTCAGGAGCTGGTTGTTCAGTTTCCATGTAGTTGAGCGGTTTTGAGTGAGTTTCTAAATTCTGAGTTCTAGATTGATTGCACTGTGGTCTGAGAGACAGTTTGTTATAATTTCTGTTCTTTTACATTTTCTGAGGAGTGCTTTACTTCCAACTATGTGGTCAATTTTGGAATAGGTGTGGTGTGGTGCTGAAAATAATATATTCTTTTGATTTGGGGTGCAGAATTCTGTAGATGTCTATTAGGTCTGCTTGGTGCAGAGCTGAGTTCAGTTCCTGGATATCCATGTTAACTTTCTGTCTCATTGATCTCTCTAATGTTATTGTGTGGGAGTCTAAGTCTCTTTTTAGGTCTCTAAGGACTTGCTTTATGAATCTGGGTGCTCCTGTATTGGGTGCATATATATTTAGGATAGTTAGCTCTTCTTGTTGAATTGATCCCTTTGCCATTATGTAATGGCCTTCTTTGTCTCTTTTGATCTTTGTTGGTTTAAAGTCTGTTTTATCAGAGACTAGGATTGCAACCCCTGCCTTTTTTTGTTTTCCATTTGCTTGGTAGATCTTCCTCCATCTCTTTATTTTGAGCCTATGTGTGTCTCTGCATGTGAGATGGGTTTCCTGAATACAACACACTGATGGGTTTTGACTCTTGATCCACTTTGCCAGTCTGTGTCTTTTAATTGGAGCATTTAGTCCATTTACATTTAAGGTTAATATTGTTATGTGTGAATTTGATCCTGTCATTATGATGTTAGCTGGTTATTTTGCTCATTAGTTGATGCAGTTTCTTCCTAGCCCCAATGGTCTTTACAATTTGGCATGTTTTTGCAGTGGCTGGTACCAGTTGTTCCTTTCCATGTTTAGTGCTTCCTTCAGGAGCTCTTTTAGGGCAGGCCTGGTGGTGACAAAATTGCTCAGCATTTGCTTGTCTGTAAAGGCTTTTATTTCTCCTTCACTTATGAGGCTTAATTTTGCTGGATATGAAATTCTGGGTTGAAAATTCTTTTCTTTAAGAATGTTGAATATTGGCCCCCACTCTCTTCTGGCTTGTAGAGTTTCTGCCGAGAGATCAGCTGTTATTCTGATGGGCTTCCCTTTGTGGGTAACCCGACCTTTCTCTCTGGCTGCCCTTAACATTTTTTCCTTCATTTCAACTTTGGTGAATCTGACAATTATGTGTCTTGGAGTTGCTCTTCTCAAGGAGTATCTTTGTGGTGTTCTCTGTATTTCCTGAATTTGAATGTTGGCCTGCCTTGCTAGATTGGGGAAGTTCTCTTGGATAATATCCTGCAGAGTGTTTTCCAACTTGGTTCCATTCTCCCAGTCACTTTCAGGTACACCAATCAGATGTAGATTTGGTCTTTTCACATAGTCCCATGTTTCTTGGATGCTTTGTTCGTTTCTTTTTATTCTTTTTTCTCTAAACTTCTCTTCTCACTTCATTTCATTCATTTGGTCTTCCATCACTGATACCCTTTCTTCCAGTTGATCGAATTGGCTATGGAGGCTTGTGTATTCCTCACGTAGTTCTCGTGCTGTGGTTTTCAGCTCCATCAGGTCCCTTAAGGACTTCTCTGCATTGTTTATTCTAGTTAGCCATTCGTCTAATTTTTTTTCAAGGTTTTTAACTTCTTTGCCATGGGTTCGAACTTCCTCTTTTAGCTCGGAGTGGTTTAATCATCTGAAGGCTTCTTCTCTCAATTCGTCAAAGTCATTCTCTGTCCATCTTTGTTCCATTGCTGGTGAGGAGCTGTGTTCCTTTGGAGGAGGAGAGGTGGTCTGATTTTTAGAGTTTCCAGTTTTTCTGCTCTGTTTTTTCACCATCTTTGTGGTTTTATCTACCTTTGGTCTTTGATGATGGTGACGTACAGATGGGGTTTTGGTGTGGATGTCCTTTCTGTTTGTTAGTTTTCCTTCTAACAGTCAAGACCCTCAGTTGCAGGTCTGTTGGAGTTTACTGGAGGTCCACTCCAGACCCTGTTTGCCTGGGTATCAGCAGCGGAGGCTGTAGAACAGCAGATATTGGTGAACAGAAAATGTTGCTGCCTGATCGTTCCTCTGGAAGTTTTGTCTTAGAGGAGTACCTGGCCGTGTGAGGTGTCAGTCTGCTCCCAGACTGGGTGCCTCCCAGTTAGGCTATGCTGGGGTCAGGGACCCACTTGAGGAGGCAGTCTGTCTGTTCTCAGATCTCCAGCTGCATGCTGGGAGAACCACTACTCTCTTCAAAGCTGTCAGACAGGGACATTTAAGTCTGCAGAGGTTTCTGCTGCCTTTTGTTTGGTTGTGCCCTGCCCCTCGAGGTGGAGTCTACAGAGGCAGGCAGGCCTCCTTGAGCTGCGGTGGGCTCCACCCAGTTCAAGCTTCCTGGGTGGCTTTGTTTACCTACTCAAGCCTCGGCAATGGTGGGCACCCCTCCCCCAGCCTCGCTGCTGCCTTGCAGTTTGATCTCAGACTGCTGTGCTAGCAATGAGCGAGGCTCTGTGGGCATAGGACCCTCCGAGCCAGGCGTGGGATATAATCTCTTGGTGTGCCATTTGCTAAGACTGTTGGAAAAGCGCAGTATTAGGGTGGGAGTGACCCAATTTTCCAGGCGCCGTCTGTTACCCCTTTCTTTGACTAGGAAAGGGAATTCCCCAACCCCTTGTGCTTCCTGGGCGAGGCAATGCCTCGCCCTGCTTCGGCTCATGCTTGGTGTGCTGCATCCACTGTCCTACACCCACTTTCCAACACTCCCCAGTGAGATGAACCCAGTACCTCAGTTGGAAATGCAGAAATCACCCATCTTCTGCATCCCTCATGCTGGGAGCTGTAGACTGGAGCTGTTCCTATTGGGCCATCATGGCTCCACCCCCAATGCATCTTAAAGAATTAGAAAAGCAAGAGGAAACCAAACCCAAAATTAGTAGAGGAAAATAAACAGTAAAGATCCAAGCAGAAATAAATGAAATTGAACCAAGAAAACAATACAAAAGCTAAATGAAACAAAGTTGAGTTTTTTGAAGAAAGAAAGAAAGCAAGCGAACAAATTCTTTTTATTATTATTATACTTTAAGTTCTGGGTTACATGTGCAGAATGTTCAGTTTTGTTACATAAGTATACACATGCCATGGTGGTTTGCTGCACCCATCAACCTGTCACCTACATTAGGTATTTCTCCTAATGTTATCCCTCCCCTAGCTCCCCACCCCCTGCAGGCCCCAGTGTGTGATGTTCCCCTCCCTGTGTCCATGTGTTCTCATTGGAAAGCTAACACATTCTTAATCAGACTAACTAAAAAAGAGAGAAGACACAAGTAAATAAAATCAGAGGTGAAAGAGGTGACATTACAACTGATACTGCAGAAATGTAAAGAATCATTAGCAACTAATGTGAGCAACTACAGGTCTATAAATTGGAAAAACTTAGAAGAAATTGATAAATTCCTAGAGACATAAAATCTACCAAGATTGAACCATGAGAAAATCCAAAACTTGAATAGATCAACAACAAATAATGAGATAAAACTATAATAAAAAATTTTCCATTAAAGAAAATCTCAAGAATCAAAAAATTCACCGCTGAATTTTGTCAAACATTTAGAGGAAAAATAACACCAATCGTCCTTAAACTATTCTAAAAAATACAGAAAAAGGGAATACGTCTAAACTCATTCTATGAGACCAGTATTGCTCTGATGCCAAAACCAAAAACATAAAGAAAACAAATCTGCAGGCCAACATCTCTGATAAACATTGATGCAGAAATCCTCAAAAATACTAGCAAACTGAATTCACCAACACATTAAAAAGATTATTCATTATGACCAAGTGGAATTTATTCCAGTAATGCAAGAATGAGTCCACATATGCAAATCAATCAGTGTGATACATCATATCAAGAGAATAAAGGACAAAAACCATATGATCATTTCAACTGATGCTGAAAAAACATTTGGTAAAATTCAACACCCCTTCTTAAAAACAACCCTAAAATATTGGGTATAGAAGGAACATACCTCAACATAATAAAAGCCATATGTGACAGACCCACAGATTGTATCATATTGAACAGAGAAAAACTGAAAGCCTATCCTCTAATATCTGGAACAATATGGAAATGGTCACTTTGACCACTACTTTTCAACATAGGGCTGGAAGTCCTATCTATATCAATCAGACAAGAGAAAGAAAGAAATGACATCAAAATTGGAAAGAAAGAAGTTAAAATATCCTTCTTTGCAGATTGTGTAATTTTATATTCGGTAAAATCTTAAGACTCCAACTAAAAGCTATTAGAACTGATAAACAAATTCATTAATAGTGCAGGGTACAAAATCAACATACAAAATCAGTGGCATATCTATATGCCAACAGCAAACAATCTGAAAAAGAAATAAAAAATGTAATCCCATTTACAATAGTGACAAATAAAATACCTAGGAATAAACAGAGCCAAAGTAGTGAAAAATCTCCACAATGAAAATTATAAAACATTGATTTAAGAAATTGAAGAGAACACAAAAATGAAAAGATATTTTATGTTCATGGATTGGAAAAATTAATATTATTAAAATATCCATACTACCTGAAACACTACAGATTCAAGCAATTCCTATCAAAATATCAATACATTCTTCAGAGAAATAGAGACAAATTATCCTAAAATTTATGTGGAACTGTAAACAAAACAAAACAAAACAGGATAACTAAAACCAACCTGAACAAACAGGACAAAACAAGATGAGACACATTATGTGACTTCAAATTATACTACAGAGATATAGTAACCCAAACAGCATGAAATGGCATTTAAACAGACACTTAGACAGATGGAACAGAATAGAGAATGTAGAAGTAAACCATACATCTATAGTGAACTCATTTTTGACATAGGTGCCAAGAACAGACATTGGAGAAATGACAATCTCTTCAAAAAGGTGCTGTGAAAACTGGATATCCATATGCAGAAGATTGAAACTAGACCCCAATCTCTCACCATATAAAAAAGTCAAACTAAAATGGATTGAAGACTTAAATCTAAGACCTGAAGCCATGAAACTACTAAAAGAAAACTAATGAAACTTTTTAGGTCATTGGTCTGGGCAAACATTTCTTTAGTAATACCTCAAAAGCGCAGGATACCAAAGCAAAAATGGGATCACATCAAGTTAAATAGCTTCTTCACAGCAAAAGAAACAATTTTTAAAAATGAAGAGACAACCCACAGAATGGGAGAAAACATTTTTTTTCTAATTATTTTACTAACTTTTATTTTAAGTTCTGAAGTACATGTGCAGAATGTGCAGGTTTGTTACATAGGTGAACATGTGCTATGGTGGTTTGCTGCACAGATCAACCCATCATCCATCCAGTTATTAAGCCCAGCACCCATTAGCCATTCTTCCTGATGCTGTCCCTCCCCAGCATGCCCAACAGGTCCAAGTGTGTGGTGTTCCCCACAATGTGTTCATGTGTTCTCATCATTCAACTCCCACTGATAAGGGAGAACAGGTGGTGTTTGGTTTTCTGTTCCTACATTAGTTTGCTGAAAATAACAGCTTCCAGCTATATCCATGTCCCTGCGAAAGACACGATCTCATTCCTTTTTATGGCTGCATAGTATTCCATAGTGTATGTATACTACATTTTCTTTATCCAGTCTACTGCTGATGGACATTTGGGTTGATTCCTTGCCTTTGCTATTGTAAATAGTGCTTTAATGAACATATGGTGCATGGATCTTTATAACAGAATGATTTCTATTCCTTTGGGTATATACCCAGTAATGGAATTGCCAGATCAAGTGGTACTTCTGCTTCTAGATCTTTGAGGAATTGTCACACTGTCTTCCACAATGGTTGTACCAATTTACATTCTCATCAACATGTAGAAGTGTTCCTTTTTCTCCACAACCTCACCACCATCTGTTGTTTCTTGACTTTTTAATAATTGCTATTCTCACTGGTGTGAGATGGTATCTCACTTGTAGTTTTGATTTGCATTTCTCTAATGATCAACGATGTTGAACGTTTTTTCATGTTTGTTGGCTGCATGAATGTCTTTTTTGAGAAGTGTCTGTTCATGTCCTTTGCCCACTTTTTGATGGGGCTGTGTGTTTTTTGTAAATTTGTTTAAGTTCCTTGTAAATACTGAATAGTAGACTTTTGTCAGATGGATAGATTGGAAAAATTTTCTCCTATTTTGTAGGTTGTCTGTTCAGTCTAACGATAGTTTATTTTGTTGTGCAGAAGCTCTTTAGTTTAATTAGATCCCATTTGTTAATTTTTGCTTTTGTTGCAATTGCTTTTGGTATTCTAATCATGAAATCTTTGTCACTATCTATCTGACAAGGAATTAATAACTAGAAAATATGTGAACCTTAAAAAGTAGAAAAAAATCTAAAAATTCAATTAAAAATGGGCAAACAATCCAAATAGACATTTCTCAAAAGGAGGCATAAAAATGGCAAGCAGGTATATGAAAAGTTGCCCAACATCATTTATCATCAGAGAAATGCAGATCAAAACTACAATAAGATATCACCTCACCCAGTTAAAATGGCTTTTATCCACATGTCAGGCAATAACATGCTGGTGAGGATGTGGAGAAAAGAGCCCTCGTACACTGTTTTCTGGGAATCTAAGTGTATGAAGAACAGTTTGGAAGTTTCTCAAAAAACTAAAAATAGAACTACCATATGATGCAGCAATCCCACTGCCGGGTATATATATCCAAAGGTAAGAAAATTAGTGTATTGAAATGATACTTGCACTCCATGCTTATTGCAACACTATTCGTAATAGCTAAGACTTGGAAGCAATCTAAGTGTTCACCAGCAGACAAATGGATACAGAGAATGTGGCATATATACACCATGGAATACTGCAGAGCTATAAAAAAAGGATGAGATCATGTCCTTTGCAGCAACATGGATGGAACTGGAGGCCATTATCTTACGTGAACTAACACAGGAACAGAAAACCAACTACTGCATGTTCTTACTTATAAGTGAGAGCTAAACATTGAATACATACGGACACACAAAAAAGAGTGCAACAGACACAGGACCTACTTGATGGTGGGAGGGCGGTGGGTGAGGATTGAAAAACTTCCTATCCTGTACAACGCTTATTACCTGAGTGGTGAATTAATCGGTACACCAAACTCCTGTGACATGCAATTTACCTATATAACAAACCTGCAAGTGAACTCCTCAACCTAAGACAAAATTTTTTTTTAAAAAGGAAGAAAATAGTGACAGGAAACTTTCCAGGGTGGCAAGGGCAACGTTCTAATATAAGTTGATTGCAAAGTTGGTTACACATTTGCTAAAATTTATCCAACTCTATACTTAGAATATGTACATTTAATATGTAATAGTGAATCAATTAAAAATAAATTCAGCAGACTAGAAGCAGCTAGTGTGTGCTGCTCTCATGAAACGAAAAAAAGAGTGGTGTGTAATTACTAGATCTTCAGCTGGAACATTGAGGTCACATTGGGATTCATCAAGGAAACAACTCAGAGAATAGAGAAGAACAAGTGATTTCATTCCCTCAAGAGTGGCATGGAGCCAGGGGAGGCTTCCTTATCCTGGTGAAATGGTGAGTGTGTGAGAATTCCTTGTGACCAACACTTCTGCCATGGACCTTTGCAACCCTGGGCTCAAGGTGATCCCCCTGTGAGCCCACCTCACCAGGGCCTGCAGACTGACAGAGACCCATGTGGAGTCTGAGTAGAGCGGTAGCTCAGGCACACATGAAGTCCTAACTCTTGGAGCCTTGATTCCTCAGGCATCCTGGAGTTAGCAGCTGCAGCTCTGGTCATTGAGGAGGTCAAGTTCCCTCACACTTCCCCAGGAAAGGGGCCAAGTACAGGGGGCTGAGCAGTTACAGACTGCAGGCCTCGTCTCTACTGTTTCACAGGATAAGGCCCACTGGCCTAGGTCTTCAGCCACTCCCCATCTGGGGTCTTGGGCGAGTAGCAGCTCTGCACTTCCCTGGATGGAGTTCCCAGTGAGAGAGGCCAGCCACCATTTCTGCTGTCTCACAGCCCCTACTGCTATAGCCTTCAGGCTCTAGTGGTGATTAGAGAGTGGCATGGATTTCCAACACAATATAGTCATCCCACAGAAATGGTGGCTAGACTATTTTTCTGGGTGGGTCCCTGATTCCACTTTTCCTCACTGGGCAGGACACCCCAACTTGGGACTCCAGCCACCCCCTGACCAGGATTCCCAGACCATCAGGAGCTCTGCACTTGCCCGGGATGGAGCTCCCAGAGGGCGAGGCTGGCTGCCATTTTTGCTGTCTCACAGCCTCCACTGCTATAGCCTTCAGGCTCTGGAGAGCAAGTGGTGATTAGGGAATGTTTTCAGTCCCCTGCACAGTGCAGCCAACCCATGCAAAAGCATACAGATTGTTTTTTATACAGATCCCCGATCCTGCTTCTCCTCACTGGGCCTTCAGCCACCCACCACTGGGGTTCTTGAGCCATTAGCAGCTCTGCAGTGGACAGAACTCCCAGAGCGAGATGCCAGCTGCCATTTTTGCTGTCTCACAGTCCCCACTGCTATAGCCTTCAGGCTGTGGAGTCTGCATTGTGATTAGGAAGTGGTGTGGTTCCCCACCATAGCACAGCCATACCATGGAAAAGTGGCCAGACTGTTCTCCACACAGGTGCCTGTCGCTGCTTTTCCTCACTGGGCAGGACCTCCCAACCTGGGACTCCAGCACCACTACCCTGCCCTCACTTGAATACTGTTATCAGAGGCAGTTCTGCATTTCTCTGAGGAGGAAATCCCAGAGACAACTCACAACCTTTCTGCCATTGCACCTACAGTGGTACCATCCTAACTGCCCTTGGCAGAGGAAGGAACAAAGGCCTAGTCTGTCACCTGCAGCATACCACAGCCATCATACAGACAGGAGTCCAGTGACTTTTCACTGTGAGCCCCTACCCCCAACTATTCACCAGGAAGGGAAGAGCATGCCCACTGGTAGTGGCTCTGTATTTCCCTGGAGAGGGGCTCCCAGAGGCAACTGGACTCTCCTGCCACTGCCACAGCAATGGTTCTGCCCCTAATGCCTTTGGTCTGGGGAAGAAACAAAGAGCCTGAGGTCTTCACCTGAGCTTCCATCACACCACAGTCACCATAGAGAGAGGAGTACAGTTACTCATCACTGTGAGCCCTTGAGTCCCCGTTCTTCAACAAAGAGAGCCACCATCTTGGGCCAGCAGAGCAGCCACCCCAAACCCATGGCTGAACATTCCCAGTAGCAATGGCTTTATGTTTCTCTGAGGTCAAACTTCCAGAGGCAATAGAAAACTCCCTGCCACTGCCATTGCAGTAGTAGTGCATTTGCTGCCCTCAGATCAGGGAGGAGCAAAGACCCTCAGTGCTTTAACCACACCTCCAGCAAGCTGCAGTTGCCCTAAGGAGGAGACGCCAGTCTCTCTTCCCCAGCTCCCACCCGCTGCTGTATCTCACCAGGCAGCGCCTCCCTGGCTTGGGCTCACAGCTCAGCCAACCCATCCCGTGCAAATCACACTGATTGACAGTGGCTCTGCATCTCTCTAGAGTCAGCCCCAAGAGATAGGTGAAAAACCCACTACCAAAACCAATGCTAAGATTCCTTCCCCTGCTGCCTCCAAGCTGAAGAGGAAACATAAGGCCTGAGATTGTCCCAGAACTGCAGTGTGCAGCCTGGGAGTGCCAAGCCGAGATCTTAGGATAGGAGAGGAGCCCATACCTTCAGATCACTGAGCGGGAGCACAGCTACAATCATGAGGAAATACAAAGGAGCCTTCTGACTGGCAAAAAAGAGCCTTCCTACTGGCCATTACACTTAAGCGCCACCTAGTGGATCACAGCCCAAAACACTAACACAAGAAATACTTGGCTAATATACTCCCCTGTGAAACTAAGGACATGAATTCAGCTACAAATAAAGACCCTGCACAAAGCCTTGGCCCGCTGAAAACATCCAGAAATAGTCTACTGACTACTCAATTTGCACTGCAGTTAAAGGAATACTAGCCCACACAGATGAGAAAGAACCAGTGCAAGAATTCTGGCAACTCAAAAAGCCAGAGCACCTTCTTTCCTCCAAAATATCACATTAGTTCCCCAGCAAGGGTTCTTAACCAGGCTGAAATGACAGATATATAATTCAGAATATGGATAAGAATGAAGATCATTAAGATTCAGAAGAATGTTGAAACCCATTCCAAGGAAGCTGAGCATTACAATAAAATGATACAAGAGCTGATAAATGAAATAGCCATTATAAACACCAACCAAACTGATCTGATAGAGCTGGAAAACACACTACAAAAATTGCATAATGCAAGAGCAAGTATTAACAGCAGAATAGACCAAGCTCAGGAAAGAATCTCAGAGCTCAGAGACTGGCTGTCTGAAATAAATCAGTCAGAAAAAAATAAAAAATAATGAATAAAACCCACAAGAAATATGGGAATATGTAAAGAGACCAAATTTATGACTTGTTGGTGTCCCTGAAAGAAATAGGGAAAAAGCAAGCTACTTGGAGAAAATATTTCAGGAATCATCCATGAAAAGTTCTCAAACTTTCCTGAAGAGAACAACATTAAAATTGAGGAAGTGCAGAGAACTTCTGTGAGATATTACATAAACATACTATCCCCAAGATACAAAATTATCAGATTCATCAAGGTCAAAATGAAAGAAAGACTGGTAAAGACAGTTTGAGAAAAGAGGTATGTCACCTGCAAAAGGAACCCCAGCAGGCTAACAGCAGTACTTTCAGCAGAAACCCTATAAGCCAGAAGAGATTGGGGGTCTATATTAAACATTCTTAAAGAAAAAAAAAATTCAATCACAAAACATTAGAGAAATGCAAATCAAAACTACAATGAGATACCATCTCACACCAGTCAGAATGACTATGATTAAGAACTCACAAAAATAACAGATGCTGGTGAGGTTTTAGAGAAAAGAGAATGTTTATACACTGCTGGTGGGAGCGTAAATTAGTTCAGCCCCTGCAGAGAGCAGTTTGGAGATTTCTCAAAGAACTTAAAACAGAACTACCATTAGACCTAGCAATCTCATTAGTGGGTATATATCCAAAGGAACATAAATTATTCTACCATAAAGACACATGCACTTGTATGTTCCATGCAGCAATTTTCACAATAGCAAAGACATGGAATCAACCTAAATGCCCATCAATGGTAGAATGGATGAAGAAAGTGTGATACATATACATCATAGAATATTATGCAGCCATAAAAAGAATGCAATCATGTCCTTTGCAGCAGCATGGATGGAGCTAAAGGCCATTATACTAATCAAATTAACACAGGAACAGAAAATCAAATACTGCATGTTCAGATTTACAAATGGGAGCTAAACAATAATGATACATGGATACTGGAACATACTTGAAGGTAGGGGGTGGGGAAAAGGAGAAGATCGGAAAAAATACCTAATAAGCATAATACCAGGTACTGTGCTTATTACCCGGGTAACAAAGTTACCTGTACAACAAACCTCCATGACATGTAGTTTGCCTATACAACAAACCTGCACATGTACCCCTGAACCTAAAAGTTAAAAAATAAAAATAAAACATAAAAGGAACAATGTATATTTGGTTAGATTATTGAAAGCTTCAATTATTTAGTGATTATTAAAGTATGCAATTTATAAGTAAGAAGCTGGAAATCAAAGTGAATGACTCAGTTACATGGGAAGTAAAACTGCCTCATCGTAGCTAATTGTAACAGTTACGACAGCAAATGAGGACAGGGCCCAAGCAGCTTGTTCATTTTCTCTGGCATGAACCTGAATATTTATGACAATGAATTCATCTGGAATTTCACAAGAAGTTAAACCATAACAGAAGTGACTTCTAATTCCCCTCTCCACCAGAAATGATGTAATAAAGTGCTATAAATTTCATTAATGGGCTCATTTGCTTCCTTGCTGTGGAACATCAACCACAGTCCTGCCAGGTGGGTACACTGATTAAATGCCACATAACCCTAGGAAGGACATTAACAACCACTGGAGATGCTATATAGACATAATAATATGCAAAACTCTAGGAAAATGTATGTGCATGGCTAATTTAGAGCAAATGTAACATATTTCTTTCATATTAAAAACTGGGAGTTTTTAGGAGAAATATACGCTAGATCTTTGACAACTACAATTTCTAAAAAATGTTCTTAAACAACATAGGTTTATGTTGATGAATAATCAGAGGTTGCAAGTAAAAACATTATAAATAATAGTAGAGGATCAAGCTGTGCTTATTTATAATTGACGTAAAACAGAATCTGACTTCAATATAATTTTTACTATATCAAATGTGAATTGAAAGTGATTAGAAAAATTTATTCTATCATATGCATATCAACATAACCCTGATTGTAAATTGATAACTCAGACATTTCCTAGATACCATAATACTATTTCCCCCTATTAATCAGCTTACTCAGAATGCACCTAATAGAGTAAAACTCTGAAATGTTTTATCTCCCCAGATAGACTCTAATTTTAATATGGATACCTCTCCTACCAGTTATTGGCTTTTGCTGGAAAGACTAATGGGAAAAGTTCACAGTTTATAATATTAATAATTTAAGCTTTTTTCTAACTTTAATAATAAATTATTTTTATTAAGGTCTTATGCTCAGCTATTTGATAAGTGCTCTGTCAGCAGTATTTCTATTAATCCTCATCATAACCTTTTATGAAAATGTTGTGTTGTTAACTTCCATTTTATAGATAGGGAAACCAGGGCATCAGCAGGTAAAGTGTTTTTCTAAAGGTCTCACAGATGATGGCAAAAAGTGGGATCACAATTTATACTCTGATTAGTGTGCCTCCTAAGTTCAAACTCTACTTACTACTCACATTGATACCTCTCATCTCTCTTACCTCATGGCATAATATGCATTCAGTAGAATAAACAGTTTGAACCTTAGCAAAAATTGTGCAATATTACCTAATGTTCCAAATAATTTGGAAGCATTTTACATGTGTTCACTATAAACCAAGTCATAAGAAATGATTTACTTGTTATATAAACACACTTTTAACTTGTTATAACTTGATTGAGTTGTTAAACTTTTTATAGTGCGAACTGGCAGAGTTTAACTTACTATTTTTATGTAAACCCTTAATGTCTTTGTATTTGATCTTTTAGTGTTTACATATTAGCTTGAGAATCTTGGCTTTTGCCTATTTATGGAATCAAATATTCTTAGTTTAAAGGTAAATTACAGATTACTAGTTCAGTATCACATTCAATGCAGTTATCCTCTGTTTATGTTTCCTCCATAACCTTTGTGGTTATCTTCAGTAATAAATTTATCAAATATTCTCTACTGTGTGTCACTATGCTGAGAATAGCTATAACACACATATGAAATTGAGTACATATTGTTTTATGTATAAAAAATAAATCCATTAAATAATTAAAAAATAGTTTTCTAAATGTCTTTCTTAAAGATTGCCCTTAAAAAGGCCTTTCAGTAAGATAAAATATTAACCCTGAGGAAAAAGTGAGTTGCAAGAAGGAATAGGAAGCAAAGATACTTAAAAATATTTACCTAAAAATGTATTTAGAAAAGTAAGTTTCACATAGTTTTTGGAGATACTTAAACAGCAAGTTATCATTCTTGTTTAGGAAAAGAACCAAAATGTTAACTAATTTCTTTACTTTTTCAGAAAAATATAAAGCTAATTAGGTTTTAAAACTTCAAGGGAGAGCACTAAATGCATGGAAATAAATGCTATCCCTTCTAATTCAGGAGAAAAAAAGGAAAACTACCTTATCAATACAACAAGAAGTCAGGAAAAGAGATAAGTAAAATATGTTTCATTATAAGATTGCAGAAATAAATCTAAATGTATTAGTAATCACAATAAAATGTCTTTGATTCAGTACATCCAGTAAAATATATAGATTATAGGATTGGATAAAGCCGTAATAGCTACACTTTATAAAAGACACTTGTAAAAGGAACATGGAGATTTAAATGCAGATACTTTAACATAATGAATTAGGAGAATATCAAAGAAAAATTATTGTCCAAGATGATTCTACATTTAAAAGAAAACAATTTTATGGTGCCTAAAAGTACATTTATAAATTTTGACTAATTTGGGTTTATGCCAGGAATTTAAGGATAGCATAACATCAAAAATATTTATGTGATCCATCACATTAACAGACTGAAGAAAAGTTGTAGATAATTTCAATATATGCAGTAATATTGGAAAAATGTAATAATTCATTATTTACAAAAATCTTAAAAAACTAGGAATTGAAAGAAACACCCTTAAATCTTATCTATTGTAAACAGTGCTACAACAAACGTAGGAGTGTTACTATCTCTTCAATACACTAATTTACTTTCTTTTGGGTATATAACCAGTAGTGGGATTGCTGGATCATATGGTAGCTCATCTTTTAGTTTTATGAGAAACCTCCAAATGGTTCTTCATACCTATATGTCCATCAAACAGATGAATGGATTTGAAAAATGTGGTACATATACACAACGGAGTACTATTTAGCCATAAAAAAGGATGAGATCTAGTCATTTGCAACCATATGGATGAAACTGGAGATCATTACGTTAAGTGAAATAAGCCAACTACAGAAAGTCACATGTTCTCACTTATTTGTGGGATCTAAAAATCAAAACAGTTGAACTCATGGACATGGAGAATAGAAGGATGGTTACCAGAGGCTGGGAAGGGTAGTGGGGTGTTGGGTGGGGGGGAGTGGGGATGATTAATGGGTACAAAAACAACAGAAAGAATGAATAAGACTTACCATTTGATAGCACAATAGGGTGACTATTGTCAATAATAACTTAACTGTATATTTTAAAATAACTTAAAGAATGTATTTGGATTGGTTGTAACTCAAAGGATAAAAGCTTGAGGGGATAAATACCTCATTGTCCATGATGTGCTTATTTCACATTGCATGCCTGTATCAAAACATCTCATGTACCACATAAATATATACACCTACTATATACCCTCAAATTTTTAAAAAATAATTCTAAAAATTTTTAAAAGGAAAAAAATGGAAAGAATGAAGAAGACCTACTATTTGATAGCACAATAGGGTGACTATAGTCAATAATAACTGAATTATACATTTTAAAACAACTTAAAAAGTGTAAATGCATTGTACATAACTCAAAGGATAAATGCTTGAGGGGATGGATACCCCATTCTCCATGACATGCTTATTTCACATTGCATGTCTGTATCAAAACATCCCATGTACCCCATAAATATATATAGCTAGTAGGTGGCCATAAAAATTAAAAATTTTAAAAAGAAACTCCTTTAAATTGATAAAACCAAAACTTGCATCAAATTGTATTAGTCCATTCTCATGCTGCTATGAAGAAATACTTGAGACTGGGTATTTATAAAGAAAAGAGGTTTAATTGACTCACAGTTCCACATAACTGGGGAGGCCTCAGGAAACTTACAATCGTGGTGGAAGGCCCCTCTTCACAGGGCGGCAGGGAGAGAATGAGTGCAAACAGGGGAAATACCAGACACTTACAAAACCATCAGATCTTGTGAGACTCACTGATTATCACGAGAACAGCATGGGGGAAATTGCCTCCATGATTCGATTACATCCACCTGGTCCCACCCTTGACATTTGCGGATTATGAGGATTACAATTCAAGGTGAGATTTGGGTGGAGTCCCAGAGCCAAACCTTATCACAAATACTACATTTAATAATAAAAACTTTATTAGAAACATCTTCAATTAAGACAAAACCACTAAGCCCACTAGTTTCCAACATAGTAGGTATTATAGCCAATTAATGAAGATAAAAAGTTAGGGTTTTAAAAACTATAAAAGATAAGGTAAAATTAACATTATTTTAAAATAATCTCAGAGAATCTACAAGCTAGGAAAGACTTTTGCAGGCCTGCTGATACAAGATCAACAAACAGAAGTCACTATTGTTCCTACCTGTATTAAAATATGTAAAAAATGTAGCAATAACATAATCTTGTATTTAAGAAAAATAAACTCTAAAGCTACAATGAATAAATCTAGTAAAATAGTTACAGAATGTTATGGAGAAAACTGAAGAACATAAAAGGAAACCTGACTAAATTGGACCAAAAACTACTGTTTATGGATTGGAAGAATTGGTATAATAAAGATGTTATTTTATCCAAATTAATTTATAATTAAAATAGTTCTCAACATAACAACAGTAATTCATGCACTAACAAATGTTTTTTGAAAATTTATATAAATGAAAGGTAATAAAAATACAAAATGACACTGGATGCATATCCACCAAATTAATGACATTGTTTGCTTCTGAGCAGGGAGAAAGGGAAGGGTACTGGTAAGAAGAATAAAGGAAATTTATATCTCATCGGTCAAGCCTTATTTTTCATAATCACAATGTCTGAAGAACAAATCGTGAATATGGTGAAAATGCTGGCTTGAGAATTCGTATTTGTTTAGTGACATCTTTACCTTTCTCTACTGTTTAAACTTTTCAAATAAAATAGAAATGTTAGTCTTGACAGAATCTCCTCTGAGGATTAGTAGACAGCAGCAATATGAACTTTCATTTTAATTCATTTCATCTAAAAGCCTAAGATTTCCACATAGCTGAGTTACAGATAGGTCAAATTCTACCATATTAAAAAATAAGAGGAAAAATTGTATTCTGAAACAGTCAGCTGAAAGCAATTTATTTATTTATTTATTTTATAAATTTTTTTTGAGAGTCTCACTCTGTCGCCCAGGCTAGAGTTCAGTGGCACAGTCTCGGTTCACTGCAGCCTCAGCCTCCTGGGTTCAAGCGATTCTCCTGTCTCAGCCTCCTGAGTAGCTGGGATTACAGGCACATGACACCACACATGGCTAATTTATTTATTTATTTATTTTTGTATTTTTAGTAGAGACAGGGTTTTACCATGTTGGTCAGGCTAGTCTCTAACTCCTGACCTTAGGTTTTACCATGTTGGCCAGGCTGGTCTCGAACTCCTGACCTTGGGTCATCCACCCACCTCGGCCTCCCAAGGTGCTGGGATTACAGGTGTGAGCCACAGCACCAGGCCTATTTTCTTTTTTGTTGTTACTGAGAAAGTGTCTCTGTTGCTCAGGCTGGAGTGCAGTGGTGGGATCATGGCTCACAGCAACTGCTGCCTCCTGGTCTCAAGCAATTCTCCCACCTCAGCCTCCAGAATAGTTGGAACTACATGCCTCCTCACCTGGCTAATTTTTGTATTTTTTTGTAGAGACAGGATTTCACCATGTTGCCCAGATGATCTGGAACTTCTGAGATCAAGCAGTCCACCCCTTTGGCCTCCCAAAGTGCTGAGATTACAGGGGTGAGTCAATGCACCTGGCCTAAAGCCAGGCCTAAAGAGTACTAACATTAATTTTTACTATAAAGACTGGCACCATTGACCTTTACCTAAAGACAGCTAATGAGCTCCATTTACTCAGTTACATAATTTACCTTCACAATACCAAGGATATCTAAAATCCTAGAAATTACTTCAGTTGTTTAGAGATTTATTTCAATTATTAGGAACTGTATATAGTAAAACCATCATTCTTGAGCTAAATTACGAAAAATGGTCAAGCATATATACCACTTATGAAGCATTCACTTATATGCTGGTTTCATGTGAGTCACAAACTTGATATTCTAAGCAACCATTTCAGCTAAAATTTTTTGAATACTGTTTTCTAGATGTATAGCTGTTCCCATATTTACTTGTTTGGGCTTGTTCAACACCACATCGTCTAGATAGAATGACTTGTATAGTAACTGGTTCTAATTACATTTCAAAACTTTACTATATATTTTATTTATATTACTAAGACTCATTTTGTTCTAATTGTTACCAAATATCAGCTCTTATTGTTATTAAAACCAGAGTTGTTTCCAAGTTAGCCAATTTTGTGAGAGTAGCAAAATATATTTTAAAGCCAAAGTAATTAATGCTCATGTATATAGTTAGTTTTGCAAAAGTAAAGAACAAGACAAAACAAAATAAGACACTAAAGACTTTCCATAAAGGCGAACATCTTTGGACAGAGCGGGGGAGTTTCAGTTGAGTTTATCTAGGCTCGTGAGAATCAACCTTGTTCTTGGGACTCTTGATTTTTAGCCAAAATATGATCTCTATTTAATTCAGGAGAACCTGGAGAGTTTTCCTCAAATGAAGAACAAAGATTGTATAGAACATGTATCATATTTGCTAATTAGTATTTACCCTCTCATTTTAGTAGCAAAGTGATTTTTTTTAGGTAAAGGGTTAATAATGACTTGATTTTATATATCTTGAAAGACACTCTTCTCCATCCAAGGGTACAAATGAAATTCATTAGGAAGAAAATTATATTCCTATAATACACCTCCTTATACTAACTAGTTTAGTAACCTTTTAATCTAACCTTTTCCAAGGGAAAGCTGAGATTGAAGATGATTAATCCATCCTCAATAAAGGATGCTTGCATACACAACACATGATAGACAATGTTTAATTCATTAACTGGCTAGAATCTAGGTAATAAAAGAGGGACAGCTGGGTGCCTGATGGAGCATCCCTCTGTACACTTTAGAAGAATTTATCTTATGTCATGAGGCATGGGAAATGAATTTGTATTCCTGGAGAAAATGGTTCTAATCAAAATTAAAGGAAAATTGAAAACTCTGGTCTAAACACATTGCTGGAACTATCTGATATCTAGCTGTTGGGGTTTAAGAAAAGACCTAAGCAACTGGATGCATGCAAGATTAAAGGAATTAGGATTATTTGGTTTGGAGAAAGCATAGTTGGAAAGTGACTGATCGTGATTATTTAAACATGATATTATTATTTGAAGGATGTTGACCAGCTGTTCTCTAGCCCCAGTATGCCCTTCATGTAAAAAAAATATTTAAAATAGCAAAAAGAGAAATACAGACTAGGTCACATGAGGAATTTATAAACTCTAGTATGAAGATATCACGATTTAGAAAAAAGACCATATAAATGATTATTATAAATGATAGTTGAGGGAGCTCACATCCGGCCATATAAATCCCATAACAGACTCTTTGCACAAACATTCTAGGTAACATATTCATGGCATTCATTTGGATGAAAGAGAAGTGTCTATTTACATGATTACATAAATTGCAAGGTAATGATTTTTATGTCACTTAAAAGTAAAAAAAAAAAAAATGCGTGCCAGAGTGCCTATTTTTCTTTTAAAAGCATTGAACTCTTTCCCAAGCTAAAGATGCAATCTTTGCAACACTTGCTGTCATTCTTTGATCCCATGGTCATAACAGAAAGGCATTCAACAGAGTGCAGAAAAATCCACTCTGCTGTTCTCCTGATGTTCCCACATTTTTCTTTCTTTTTTTTTTTTTTTTCGAGACAGAGTCTTGCTCTGTCTCCCAAGCTGGAGTTCAGTAGCACGATCTCCGCTCACCGCAAGCTCCGCCTGCCGGGTTCACGCCAGTCTCCTACCTCAGTCTCCTGTGCACCTGGGACTACAGGCGCCCACTACCACGCCCGGCTAATTTTTTTTTTTTTTTGTATTTTTAGTAGAGACAGGGTTTCACCGTGTTAGCCAGGATGGTCTCGATCTCCTGACCTCGTGATCTGCCCGGCTCGGCCTCCCAAAGTGCTGGGATTACAGACATGAACCACTGCGCCTGGCCTTGTCAGTGCTCTTGTTGATAAACATTTTGGTCATGTTCATTTTGGGGTTGTAATGAACAAAACTGCTGTCATTTTTTCTGTATGACCCTGTGTATGGACATTTTCAATTTGGGAGCCCATACCTAAGAGTGGGATTACTGAGTTATATAGTAAATGTTTATTTAAGAAGCTATGAAACTATTTTTGTAAAGCATTTGTGTTATTCATTGTCTCACCAACAATGTAGAACACTTCCAGTTGTTGCTCCATATCCTTGATAACACTTGCTATTGTCAGTCATATTGTAGCTATTGTCAAATATATTGTAAAATGCTATTGTGCTTTTAATTTGCACTTTCCTGATGACTAATCATGTTGAACATATTTTCATGTGATTATTGCTAATTTGTATGTCTTCTTTTGTGAAATGGCTGTACAAAATTGTTCCTTAACAGGTTTGTTGATATACATATCTGTTACCAATCTTAGCAGAAAAATATTTCCTCACCATTAAGTATGTAAGAATAATGTTAACTGTGGCTTTTCCAAATTCTTTTTATTAGGTTGACAAAACCTAGTTTGCAGAGCACTTTTATTATGAATAGGTTTTGAATTGTTCAAATGCTTTTTAAGGAATACTAATTTTCCAAATAGTCATGTTTATTTCACATATATGTAAATAAACATACATATAGTATCTATACCTGTCATTTGTGTATAGCTTTACTTAATACATCCCCCCAAGGCTGTCACTTGACTTTTTGTTACCTTAACAATATACTTCAAAGATCAAAAGTTACTGTTTCTTTTTATTTGGTGAAGCCCAACTTATCAATTTCCTTTCTTATAGCATGTATTTTTTGTGCCCTAATTTGTAAATCCTTGCATATCTCAAGGTCATGAGGATTATCTTTTGATTTCTTCTAGACATTTTATAGATTTAACTTCTACAGTTATGTTCATGATTCACTTTGAATTAGTTTTTGTAGATAGTGTCAGATAAAGATTAAAATTTATTTTACCCAATTGGTATCCAATTTGGTATCCAATTTTTCCAGCAGAATTTATTGGAAAGAATATTCCTTCCCCATAAATTACCTTGGTATCTCTGTTGAAAATAATTGAACCTAGATAGATAGATATAGATAGATAGATAGATGATAGATGATAGATTAGATAGATAGATAGATAGATAGATAGATAGATAGATAGATGATAGATAGATAGATAGATAGATAGATAGATAGATTTATTTTTGGACTTTATTCTATTTCATTGATCTATATGTTTAATTTTACATTAATGCCACACCACCTTGAATACTGTAGGTTCATAGTTTTAAGGTATTTTTGACTATTCAAGTTCGTTTTTATTTTGATATAGATTTTAGGTGTGTTCTATAAAGTCAATAAGGCCAATTTGTTTGACAATGTTTATCAAGTCCACTATATTCCTGTTGATATGTTGATATGTTATCTATTTGTTACTGAGAGATGAATACTAAAATCTTGAATTGTGGATCTATTTCTCCTTTTAATTTTATTAGCTATTGCTTCACATATTTTGAATTCCATTATAGAGTTCATAAATATCTTTTTGATGAATTTATTATCCTTTATGTATGTTTTCCCATTTTGTACTTCTAATGTCTCTCTCTCTCTCTCTATATATATATATATAAAATATCTCTCTATATATATATATTATATATCTCTCTCTCTCTATATATATATATATATCAACTCTAGAGAGGGAAGTGGAGTAAGGTGGCTAAATAGAACCCTCCAGTGTTTGACACTTCCTGCAGGAACACCACATTTTACAACTATCCACGCAAGAAAGCACCTTCGTAAAAAAAAATCAGGTAAATGATCACAGTACCTTTTTTTAACATCAAATCATGGAAAGAGGCACTGCAAATAGTAGAAAAGACAGTCTTAAATTGCTAACACCACCCCTCCCCCATCCCCCAGGAGCAGCCACATTGCATAGAGAAAGAATCTGTGTGCTTGAGGGAGGAAGATTGCAGTGATTGTGGAACTTTGTATTGGAATCCAGTACTGGCCCTTCCATAGTGGAAAGCAATACAGGGAAGAATTCAGATAGTGCCTGTGGAGGGAGCATTTAGACCAGCCCCAGCCAGAGGGTAAACGTTCTGCCAGTGGCAGAACCTGAGTTCCAGCTAGCCCCACCACCACCAGCTAAAGTGTTCTGGGGGTCTAAATAAACTTGAAAAGCTGTCTAGGCCACAAGGACTGATATTCCTGGACAAGTACAGGAGCCATCTGGGATTGGAGCCAGCACACATGGGGTGCATGTGACCTATGGAAACGTCTACCAGCCATGTTGGCCAAGGGAATGCTTGTAAGACTCCCACCCCAACCCCAGGCAGCAGAGCTTGAAGCTCTGAGAGAGACTCTTCTATTTGAAAAGAGGAGAGGGGAGTGGAAAGAGGACTTTGTCTTGCAACTTGGGTACCAGCTCAGCCACAGTAGAATAGAATACCAGGCAGAGTTGTGAGGCTCCTATTCTAGGCCCTAGCTCCCAGATACATTCCTAAACACATCTTAGGCCAGAAGGGAACATACTGCCTTGAAAGAAGGACCCAGTCCTGGCAGAATATATCACTTGATTACTAGAGATCCCTTGGGCCTTGAATAAACATCCACTGTAGCGGTAATCACCGTAGTACTTGGGAGAGACTTAGTACCGTGTTAGCTTCAAGGGTGATCCACCACACTTCCAGCTGCAGTGGCTATGGGAAGAGACTCCTTTGGCCTAATGAAATAAAAGAGAAATGTAAAGGGAAATTTGTCTTGAAGCTTGGGTACAGTCCAGCCACAGTAAGATAAAGCACCAAGTGGACTCCTAGGGTCCCTGAATTCAGGCCTTGGCACTGGGACAGCATTTTTTGATCCACCCTGGGCTAGAGGGGAGCCCACTGCCCTGAGAGAGAGACATTGGCATGCAGCATTTGCCACAGGCTGATTGAAGAGACCTTGACTGAACATGTGTGATAGCTAGGTAGCACTTGCTATGGGCCTGGGGCAGTGATGTCCACAAGGAAAGACTCCTTGTTGAGGAAAAGACAGGGAATATTGGGAAGAACATTGTCTTGTAGATTGGGTGTTAGCTCACAGGCAATAGACTAGAGCACAAAGTAGGTTCCTAAGGTTCCCAACTTTAGGCCCTGGCTCCCAAATGGCATTTCTGAACTGACCCTGGATGAAGGAGAGGATCTTGCCACCCTCAATGGAAGGACACCAGCCTGGCTAGATTTGACACCTGCTGACTGAAGAGCCCCTGGGCCTTGAATGAACATTGGCTGTAGCTAGGTAGTGGTTGCCATGAGCATTGGGTGAGACCCAGTGTTGTGCTGGTTCAGGGCTGACCCAGTGCAGTTGCAGTGGTAGTGGCCACAAGGCTACTTGTGTCCCTGATCCCCCAACTGTAGGCAGCTTAGCATGGAGAGAGAGGCTCCATTTGTTTGGGGAAAAATAAGAGAAAAGAACAAGAGCCTCTTCTTGGTATTCAAGGGAATTCTCTGAGATCTTACCCAAGTCCAACAAGGCAGTACCTCTATGAGTCTGCAAAAGTCCATAATTACTGATCTAGGGGTGGACCCTAATGCAGATTTGGCTGCAGTGAACAAAAACTTATATGACAACACTCAATTCCCTTTGAATACTTGGAAAGCCTGTCCAAGAAGCATGGGTACAAACAATCCCAGACTGTAAAGATTACAATAAATACCTAATTCTTCAGTGTCCACACATCGATGAACGTCCACAAACATCAAAACCAACCAGGAAAACTTGATCTAACCAAAACGAAATAAAGCACCAGTGATAAGTCTTGGAGTGACAGAGATATGTGACTTTTCAGACAGAATTCAAAATAGCTGTTTTTAGGAAGCTCAATGAAATTCAAGATAACAGTGAAAATAAATTCAGAATCCTATCAGAGAAATGTAACAAGGAAATCAAATTAATTTTTAAAAATGAAGCAGAAATTCTGGAGCTGAAAAATTCAATTGACATAGTGAAGAATGCATCAGAATCAATAGGATAATTGATTAAGCAGAAGAAAGAATTAGCTTGAAGATAGGCTATGTAAAAATACACAGAGAAATGAAAAGAAAAAGAATTTTTTAAAATGAAGAACACCTACAAGATTTAAAAATAGCCTCAGAAAGGCAAATCTAAGAATTACTGGACTTAAAGAGAAAGCAAAAAAACAAATCAGGATAGAAAGTTTATTTAAAGGGATAATAATAGATAACTTTCCAAACCTAGAGAAAGATACTAATAGTCAAGTTCAAGAAGGTTATAGAATACCAAGAAGATTTAACCCAAAGAACACTACCTCAACATATTTAATAATCAAACTCTTAAATATCAAGGATTTTAAAATGATCCTAAAAACAGCAAGAGAAAATAAACATATAACAAAAAAATGAGCTTCCACACATCTGGCAGCAGACTTTCCCATGGAAACCTTACAGACCAAGGAAGAGTGACATGACATATTTAAACTGCTGAAGAAAAAGTATTTTATCCCAGAATAGTATATCCAGTGAAAGTACCCTCAAACACGAAGGATAAATAAAGACTTTCCTAGACAAACAGAAGCTGGGGGATTTCATCAAAACCAGACCTGTCCTATAAGAAATGCTAAATGGGCTTCTTCAATCTGAAAGAAAAGAACACTAATAGCAACAAGAAATCATCTGAAGGTACAAAACCCATTGAAACTAGTAAGCACACAGATAAATATAGAATATTAAACATTGTAATTGTATATGTAAACTACTCACATCTTCAGTAGAAAGACTAAAAAATGAGCCCATCAAAAACAATAATTACAACACCTTTTCAAGACATAGACAATAAATTAAATGTAAATAGGAAAAAACAAAAAGTTAAATAGTTCTGGGGTTGAAGTGTAGAGTTTATATTGGTTTTATCTGGCTTGTTAGTTTGTTTGTTGTTCTTGTAATTAGTGTTAAGATGTCATCAGTTTAAAATAATGAGTTATAAGATGATATTTGCAAGGCACATAGTAACTTCAAACCAAGAAAACCACAACAGATACATGAAAAATAAAAGACAAGAAATTAAAACATACCACCAGAGAGAAAATGACCTTTATGAAAGGGAAGACAGGAAGGAAGGAAGGAAGAAAGGAAGGAAGGAAGGAAGGAAGGAAGACAATACAACCAGAAAACAAATAAGAAAATTGCAATAGTAAGTCCTTACTTATCAACAATAACTTTGAATGTAAATGAATTATACTCTCCAATCAGAAGACATAAAGGATCTAATTAGATATAAAAAGAAGAAACAATGATCTCTTGCCTAGAAGAAACACACTTTACCTACGAAAAAAAAAACACAGACTGAAAAATATGGGGATGGAAAAAGATACTCCATGAAAATGGAAACTGAAAAAGAGCAGGAGCAGCTATACTACAAAATAGATTTTGAGAAAAAAGACATGAAAGAGATAAGGTCGTTATAAAATAATAAAGAGGTCAATTCAGCAAGATAATGTAACAATTATGAATATATACACAGCAAACACTAGATCACCAAAATATAAACTAAAAACTGCTAAAAACCAAAAAACAGCCTAAAAATGCCTAGAAATGATAAACAAATTCAACAGAGTTGCAATGTACAAATCAACGTTCAAAAATTAGGGGCATTTGTATACAGCAATAACAAACAACGTGGAAAAGAAATTAAGAAAGTAATTCCATATATGGTAGCTTAAAATAAAATAAAATACCTAGGAATAAACATAACCAAAGTGAAAGATCTCACAGTGAAAATCGTAAAACATTGATGAGAGAAACTGAAGTGGACACAAAATAATAAACAAAATTATGTTTATGAATTGGAAGAATCAAAATAGTTAAAATGTTCATACTCAACAAAGCAATATACAGATTCAATGCAATTCCTATAAAAATACCAATGACTTTCTTCATAGAAGTAGAAAAATTATTCTAGAATTTATATGGAACTGCAGAAGAACCAGAATAGCTAAAGCTATCTTAAGCAAAGAGAACAAAACTGGAGGAATCACATTACCTGACTTTATATTATACTGCATAGCTATAGTAACCCAAACAGCATAGTACTGGCATAAAAAGATACATAGAACCAATTAGTGAACCCAGAAATAAATCTACAATCTATGGTGAACTCATTTTTGACAAAGCCTCCAAAAACATTCATTGGTGAAAGCACAGTCTTTTCAATAAATGGTGCTAGGAAAACTGGATATCCATAGCAAAAGAATGAAACTAGACACCTATCTCTCATCATATACAAAAAACAATAAAAATGGATTAAAGACTTAAATCTCAGACCTCAAAGTATGAAACTATAAAAAGAAAATACTGGGGAATAACTCCAGGATATTGGTCTGGGCAACAATTTCTTGAGTAATACTCCAAACAGAAAAGCAACCAAAGCAAAAATAGACAAATGGGATCACATCAAGTTAACACATTTCTGCAAAGCAAAGCAAACAATCAGCAAAGTGAAAGACAACCCACAGAATGGGAGAAAATATTTACAAACTTTCAATCTGACATGGGATTAATAACAAGAATATGTAAGAAGCTCAAACAACTCAACAGGAAGAAAACCTAATGATCAAACTTTTAAAAAATCATCAGAAATAATGCAATTCAAAACTGCATTATTTCTGCAAAATTAGATATAGTCTCCCCCCAGCTAAGTGGCTTTTATCTAAAAGTCAGGCAATAACATATGTTGGTGATGAGGTGAAAGAAGGGAACCCTCATATACTGTTGGTAGAAATGTAAATTAGTATAGCCACTATGGAGAACAGTATGGAAGTTCCCAATAAAATAAAAAATAGGGTGGAGGAGAAGAGCACAACTGTTGAATAGAATGCTCCACTGATTACACCCCTGCAAAGATATCAATTTAACAACTATATACACTTAAAAAGCACCTTTATAAGAACCAAAATTCAGGTGCTCACAGTACCTGGTTTCAACTTTGTGTCACTGAAAGAGCCATTGAAGAGGGTAGGAAAGAGTCCTGAATCACCCACGTCATCCCTTTCTCCTCCCATGGCAGTGGCCACATGGTATGGAAAAAGAATCTGAGTGTTTGGGAGAAAAGTGTAGCAATTGTGAGACATTGCATTGAACTCAGTGCTGCCCTGTCATAGCAGAAAGCAAAACCAGACTGAACTCAGCTGACTCCCACCTATGGATGGAGTATTTAAACCATCCTAGCCAAAGGACAATTGCTTGCCCCAGCAGTGGGAACCTGAGTTCTGACAAGCCTCATCACCATAGGCTCAAATGCTCTGGGACCCTAAATAAATTCGAAAGGCAGTCTAAGCCACAAGAACTGTAAATCCTGAGCAAGTCCCAGGGCTGAATAGGGTTCAGTGCCAATGGACTTGTGGGGCATGCAGCTTACTGAGACACCAGCTGGGTTGGCTAAGGGAGTGCTTGTGCCACCCCTCCCCCAATGCCTGTCTCCACAGCTTGCAACTCCAAATGAGACTTCTTCCATCTACTTGAGGAGATAAGAGGGAAAAATAAAAAAAAAAAAAGACTTTATTTTGCATCTTGGTTACCAGCTCAGTCACACTTGGATAAGGCAGTATTCAGAGTCTTGAGGCCCCCTTTCCAGGCCCCAGCTCCTGGATGACATTTCTAGAATGGGCCAGAAGGGGACCCGCTGCCTTGAAGGGAAGGAGCCAGTCCTGCTAGGACACATCATGTGCTGATTAAAGAGCCCTTCCCCCTAAATAATCAGCAGTGATACCCAGATACTACACTGTGGGCCTTGAGAGAGACTCTGAGATTGGCTGGCTTAAGGTGAGACTCAGCACATTCCCAGCTGTGGTGGCTACCTACAGGGAGAAACATCTTCTGCATGAGAAAAGCAGAGGGAAAAGTAAAGTGGACAGTGCCTTGCACCTTAGATATTAGCTTGGCCACAGGGAGAAAGAGCATCAAGCAGACTCTTCAGATGCTTGATTCTAGACCAAGACTCTTGGATGGCATTTCTGGACCTGCCCTCAGCCAGATAGGTTACCCCTGCCCTGAAGGGCAAGTCCCAGGCCAGGCAGCATTAACCACAAGCTGACTGCAGAGCCCTTGGGCCTTAAGGGAACATCAGTGGTATCCTGGCAGTACTCCCCATGGGCCTGTGGAGGCGATGGTCACAGGATAAGGCTCATCTGCCTGTGGAAAAGGGACAGAAGAGTTGGAAGGACTATGTTTTGTCGTTTGAGTATAGTCTCAGCCACAGTACAACACAATACCAGATAGACTTCTTAAATTTTTGCCTCCAGTTCCTGGATCCCAGATGGTACCACTGTACCCACCTGGGGTCTGAGGGAACTCACTGCCCTGAAGGAAAGGACAGAAGCCTGGTTGGCTTCACAACCTGCTGATTGTAGACCCCCAGCAAACATAGGCGGTATCCAGGTAGTGGTTACACTGGTCTTTGGGCAAGATCCAGTGCTGTGCTGGCTTCAAGTCAGACTCAGTGCAGGCCTAGTGGTAGTGGCCATAGTGGTACTTGTGTTACCCCAACCCCAGCTCGAGGTGGCTCAGAACACACAGAGAGATTTCATTTGGGAAAAACTAAGGGAAGGTAACAAAAGTCTCTTCCTGATAATCCAGAGAATTCTGGATCTTGTCCAAGACTATTAAGGCAATACCTCTGTAAGTTGGAAGAACCACAGTATTACTGTGCTTGTGATGAACTCTAACACAGATATGGCTTAGATCACAACACACAAGTCCTTTTGCATACTTGGAAAGCCCTCTTAGGAAGGATGAGTTCAAAGAATACCAGATGGCAAAAATTACAATAAATAATTAACTTTTCAATGCCCAGACATGACAAACATCTAATAAGAATCAAGACAATTCAGGAAAACATGGCTTTAGCAAACAAACTAAATGAGATACCAGGGACCAATCCTGGAGAAACAGAGATGTGCAACCATTCAGGTAGAGAATTCAAAATAGCTGTGTTGAGGAAACTCAAAGTAATTAAAGAGAACACAGAGAAGGAAATCAAAATTCTGTAATATAAATTTAACAGACATTAAAATAATTAAAAAGAATCAAGCAGAAATTCTAGAGTTGAAAAATGAAATTGACATACTGAGGAATGCACCAGAGTTTTTTAATAGCAGAATTGATCAGGCAGAAGAGAGAATTAGTGAGCTTGAAGACAGGCCATTTGAAAATACACAGATGAGACAAAAGAAAAAAGAATAAAAAACAGTGAAGGATGCCTACAAGATCTTGAAAATAGCCTCAAAAGGACAAATTTAAGAGTTAGTGGCCTTAAAGACAAGGTAGAGAAAGAGATAGGGATAGAAAGTTTATTCACAGGGATAATAATGAGAACTTCTCAAATCTAGAGAAAAATATCAACATTCAACTACAAAAAGGTTATAGAACACCAAAAGATGTAATCCAAAGAACACACCTCAGAGCATTAAATAATCAAACTCCCAAAGGTCAACAATAAAGAAAGGATCCTAAAAGCAGCAAGAGAAAAGAAAAAATAACATACAAAGACTTTCAATAAGCCTGGCAGCAGACTTTTCAGTGGAAACCCTACAGTCCAAAAGAAAGTGGCATGATGTATTTAAAGTACTGAAGGAATTTTTGTTTTTTACTGTAGAATAGTATATCTGGTGAAAATATCCTTGACATGTAAAGGGGGAAATAAAGACTTTCCTAGACAAATAAAAGCTGAGGGATTTTATCAACATCAGACTTCTACGGAAATGCTAAAGAAAGTACTTCAATCAGAAAGAAAAAGACATTAACAAGCATAAAATCATCTGAAGGTGCAAAAATCACAACTAATAGTAAGTATGCACGGAAAAACACAGAGTATTATACCACCAGAGAAAATTGTCTTCACTAAAAAGAAGACATGAAGGAAGGAAAGAAAGACCACAAAACAACCAGAAAACAAATAACAAAATAGCAAGAGTAAGTCCTTACTTCTCAATAATAACATTGAATGTAAATGGATGACACCCTCCAATCAAAAGACATATAGTGGCTGAATGGATAACAAAATAAGACCCAATAATCTGTTTTCTAGAAGAAATACACTTAATCTATAAAAATACACATCAACTGAAAATAAGGGAATGGAAAAAGATGTTCCATGCCAATGGAAACCAAAAAGGAGCAAGAGCAGCTATTCTTATATCAGACAAATAGCTTCCAAGACAAAAATCATGAGACAAAGAGGTCATTATATAATAAGAAAAGGGCCAAACTAGCAACAGAATATAATGATTATAAATATATATGCACCCAACACAGAAACACCCAGAGAAATAAAGCAAATATTATTAGAGCTAAGGACAGAGACTTCAGTAAAATAATAGCTGGAGATTTCCACACCTCACTTTTAGCATTGGACAGATCTCCCAGGCAGAAAATCAACAAAGGAACATGGGACTTAAAATGCAGTATAGAATAAATAGACATGATAGATATTTACAGAACATTTCATTCAATGGCTACAGACTATGCATTATTTTTCCTCAACACGTGAATCATTCTCAAGCATAGATTATATGGTAGTTCACAAAACAAGCCTTAAAACATTCCAAAAACTTGAAATATTATCAAGCATCTTCTCTGACACAATGGAATAAAAATACAAATCAATAGCAGGAGGAATTTTGGAAACTATACAAACACATAAAAATTAAACAATATATGACCAGTGGGCCATTGAAAAAATCAAGAAGGAAATTGAAAAAATTCTTGAAACAAATAATAATGGAGACACAACATAACAAAGCTTATGAAATTTAGCAAAAGCAGGACTAAGATGGAAGTTTATGGCCATAAGTGCCTACATCAAAAAAGGAAAAACTCCACCTAAGGATGCATCTAAAAACTAGAAAAGCAAGAGCAAACCAAACCCAAAATTAGTAGATGAAAAGAAATAAGATTAGAGTTGAAATAAATGAATATGAAATGAAGAAAACAATATTAAATATCAGTGAAACAAAGTTGGCTTTTTGAAAAGATAAAATCGACAAACCTTTACCTACACTAAGAAAAAAAGAAAACAGTAATAAATAAAATCAGAGACGAAAAAGTAGATATTACTTCTGATAGTGCAGAAATTCTAAGGATAATTAGTGACTACTATGAGCAACTTTATGTCAATAAATTGAAAAGTCTAGAATACATGGATAAATTCCCAGGCACATACAACCTACTCAGGTTGAAGCAGGAGGAAGTTCAAAACCTGAACAGATCAATAACAAGTAATGAGATCAAAGCCATAATAAAAAGTCTCTCAGCAAAAAAGGCCTGGGACCCAATGACTTCACTGCTGAATTCTACCAAACATTTAAAGAAAAACAAGTATCAGTGCTACTCAAGCTATTCTGAAAAATAGAGAAGAGCATACTTCCAAGTTCATTCTACAAGGCCAGTATTACCCTGATACCAAAATCAAACAAAGACACATTAAAAAAAAAACTACTGGCCAATATCTCTGATGAATATTGGTGCAAAAATTCTCCAGAAAATACTAGCAAACTGAATTCAACAACACATTAAAAATATCATTTATTGTGACCCAGTGGGATTTATCCCAAGGATGCAAGGATGGCTCAACATACGCAAATCAACTAGTGTAATACATCGTATCAACTGAACGAAGGACAAAAGCCATATGATCATTTTCACTGATGCTGAAAAAGCATTTGATAAAATTCAACATCCCTTCATGATAAAAACACTAAAAAAACTGGGGGTAGAAGGAGCATACCTCAACATGATAAAAGCCATATACACCAACCCATAGCTAGTATCATCTTATATGGAGAAAAAGTGAAAGCATTTCCTGTATACTCTGCAATATGATAAGGATGCTCACTTTCACTACTGTTATTCAACACAGAACTGGAAGGTCTAGTTAGAGCAATCTGGCAAAAAATAAAATAAATAATGGGCATCTTTATTGGAAAGGAAGAAGTCAAATTATACTTCTTTGCAGATTATGTGATCTTATATTAGGAAAACCCTATAGACTCCATCAAAATACTATTAGAACTGATAAACAAATTCCGTAACAATGAAGGATGCAAACTCAGCATTCAAAAATCGGTAGCATTTCTAGATGCCAACAGCAAACAATCTGAAAAAAGAAATCAAGAAAGTAATCCCATTACAATAGTTACAAATTGAATAAAATACCCAAGAATTAGCCAAAGAAGAGAAAGAGTGCTATAATGAAAATTATAAAACATTGGTGGCAGAAATTAAAAAGGACCCTCAAATGGAAGAAATTCCATTTTCATGGATTGGAAGAATTAATATTGTTAAAATTTTCATGCTACCCAAAGCAATCTACAGATTCAATGCAATTTCTATCAAAATACCGATGACTTTCTTCACACAAATAGAAAAAACAAGCCTAGCATTTGTTTGGAACCAGAAAAGACCCAGAATAGCCAAAGCTATCCTAAGCAAAAAGAACAAAACTGGAGGAATCACATTACTTGACTTCAAATTATACTACAGAGCTATAGTAACCAAAACAGCATGGTACTGGCATAAAAACAGATATATAGACCAATGGGACAGAATAGAGAACCCAGAAACGAATCTACACACCTACAGTGAATTCATTTCTGACAAATGTGCCAAGAACATAAACTGGGGAAAAGACAATCTCTTCAATACATGATTCTGAGAAAACTGGATATCCATATGCAGAAGAATAAAAGTAGACACCTATCTCTTACCATACACAAAAATCACATCAAAATGGGTTGAAGACTTCAATCTAAGAACTCAAACTATGAAACTAACTCAAGAAAACATGGAGGAACACTCCCAGATGTTGGTCTGGGCTACAATTTCTTGAGTAAAACCCCCAAAGCAAAGCTGACCAAAGCACAAATGGACAAAGGGAGTCCCATCAAGTTTAAAAACTTCTGCACAGCAAACAATCGACAAAGTGTAGAGACAACTCATGGAATGGGAGAAAATATTTGAAAAGTTCCTATCTGACATGAAATTAATAACCAGAACATATAAGGAGCTCAAACAACTCTATAGGAAAAAAAAATCTAATAATCTGATTTAAAAATGGGCAAAGAGTTTGAATAGACATTTCTCAAAAGAAGACATACAAATGGTCAACAAGTATATGAAAAGGTGTTCACCTTTATTGCTAATCAGAGAAATGCAAATCAAAATGACAATGAGATATCATCTCACCCCAGTTAAAATGGCTTTTATCTAAAAGTTAGGCAATAACATGTGCTGGTGAGGATGTGAGAGCAGGGAACCCTCATATGCTGTTGGTAGAAATTCACAGCCACTATGGAAAATAGTTTGGAGGTTCCTCAAAAAACTAAAAATAGAGCTGCCTTACTATTCAACAATCCCTCTTCTGGGTATATACCCAAAAGAAAGAAAATCAGTATATCAGAGAGATATCTGCACTCCCATGTTTATTGCAGCATTGTTCACAATAGCCAAGACTTGAAAGCAACCTAAGTGTCCATCAGCAGATAAATGGAGAAAGTAAATTTAAATATGCACAATAGAGTACTATGCATCTTTAAAAAATGTGGTTCTGTCATTTGCAACAACATGGATAGAATTGGAGGTCATTATATTATGTGAAGTGTAAGCCAGGCATAGAAAGACAATCATCACATGTTCTCACTTATTTGTAGAAGCTAAAAATTAAAACAATTGAATCCATGGAGATAGGGAGTAGAAGGATGATTACCAGAGGCTGAGAAGAGTATTGGAGGTTGGGAGGTGGGGAAGTGGGGAATGTTTGTTAATGGGTGCAAATAAATAGTTAGAAAGAATAAGACCTAGTACTCGCTAGTACAAAAGGGAGACTATTGTAAAAAGAATTTGGTTGTACATTTTAAAATAACTAAAAGATTATAAATGAACTGTTACACAAAGGATAAATACTTGAGGGGGTGGATATCCAATTTTCTGTGATGTGATTATTATACATTGCATTCCTGTACCAAAATACCTCAGGTACACCATAAATATATACACCTCCTATTAATATGTACCCACAAAAGTTAAAAATCAAGAAAATGATAAAAAATACCTTATTGCTAAAAATGCTAATGATCATCAGAGGCTTCAGTGTGTGATAATTTTTTGCTGGTAGGGGTATTCACCTCAATATTGTTGTTTGCTGACATCAGGATGGTGGTTGCTGAAGGCTGTAGTGGCTGTGGTAGAAAAAAGAAAAATAAGAGAAAAATAATGTTTGTCACATCAACACTTTTTTTCACAAAAGATTTCTCTGTAGCATGCAAAGCTGTTTGATAGCATTTTGCCCACAGTAGAACTTTCAAAACTGGAGTCCGTTTTCTCAAACCCTGCTACTGCTTTATCAACTGGGTTTATGAAATATTCTAAATCCTTTGTTGTCATTTCAACAGTGTTCACAGCATCTTCACCAGGAGTAAATTATATCGTAAGAAACAACTTTCTTGCTCATCCATAAGAAAACACTCTTCATCTGTTCATGTTTTGTCATAAGATTACAGCAATTCAGTCACATCTTCAGGCTATACTTCTAATTCTAGTTTTCTTATTGCTTCCACTGCATCTGTAGTTGCTTCCTCCACTGAAGCCTGGAACTCCCCAAAGTCCTCCATGAGCATTGGGATCAACTTCTTCCAAACTCCTGTTAACATTGATATTCTGACTTTCTCCCATGAACCACAATGTTCTTAATGGCATCTAGCATGGTAAATTCTTTCCAGAAAATTTTCAATTTACCTTGCCCACATGCATTACCGGAATCATTCTTATAGCCTTACAAGATGTATGTCTTAATAAGACTTAAAGCCAGAAATTACTTTTTGATCCATAGGCTGAAGAATGGATGTTGTCTTAGCAGGCATGAAAACAACATTAATCTCTTTTTATATTTCCATGAGAGCTCTTGGGTGACTAAGAGCACTGCCAATGAGTAGTAGTATTTTGAAAAGAATATTTTTTCCCGAGCAGTAGGTCTCAACAGCAAGCTTAAAACATTTAGTAAACCATGCTGTAAACAGATGTGCTGTCATCCAGGCTTTGTTGTTCCATTTATAAAGCACAGGCAAAATATATTTAGCATAATTCTTAAGGGTCCTAGGTTTTTCAAAATGGTAAAAGAGCATTGGCTTCAACTCAAAGTAACCAGATACATAAGCCCTTAACAAGAGAGTCAGCCTGTCTTTTGAAGTTTGGAGCCAGCCATTGACTTCTGCTCTCTAGCATGAAATTCATAGATAGCATCTTACTCCAATAGAAGACTGTTGTATCTAGGTGGAACATCTGTTGTTTGGTGTAGCCACCTTCATCAATGATCTTAGCTAGATCTTTTGGATAATTTGCTACTTGTTCTTTATCAGCATTTGCTGCTTTACCTTGTACTTTTTTGTTATAGGGATGGCTTCTTTCACTAAATCTCATGAACTAACCTCTGCTAGATTCCTACTTTTCTTCAGTTTCCTCACCTTTCTCAGCCTTCATATATTTGAAGAGAGTTAGGGCATTTCTCTGGATTACACTTTAGCTTAAAAATATGTTGTAGCTTCTCAATTTCCACAGTGTCCACAACCCCTCTTTTTTTTTTTTTTTGGTCTCTTGTTCAACTTTGTAGTGCTTAAGATAATCTATAATTGAAGAGATGTGTTGCATAAAACCACAAAACTGCAAAAAGGTTTTATAGTTAACAGTTAATCTGGAGTAACATTTTAATTTTCTTTAATCACAAAATCATCTAATTTAAATTAAATCAAATCTAATTTAATTAATGGCTAAACTTATCATCTATTTTTACTCCTCCAGCCATAGGACTTAAGCTCAAGCTCTTTTCAAAATAAACCTATAAGCCTACCCCATCCTATGGAAGTTGTAAACTAGAAAACCAATCGATTTAGCTGGTCTCTTTTGGGCTATTTTTTTTTTAAATTATACTTTAAGTTCTGCACAACCCCTCTTTTAATGATATACTGAACTCCCGTGCCATACCTCTGTCCAACCAGCATAGTCACTCATTACTTTTTTATTTCCAAATCCAGTGGACACTTTTCAGTTCCTATTTTGCCTTACTATTTACCATTTGACACTATTTTTGAAACCCAGTCTTCCTTTAGCTTCTAATTTTTCTTCTTCCCTTACTAACAGTTTAGTGCCCTTTGCTGTTGTTTTTCTTCTACTCATTCCTTGAATGTTGATGTTTCCAGATTATCTGCTCCTTTCATTACCCATACTCTCCCTATGTAATCACATCTACTCTGACAAATAGAGCAATCACATCTATTAGGAAGGGTCAACGTTAGGATAATACGACAATGAGACCCTACAAAACTGAATTACTTAAAGAACAAATACCTTTAAAAAAATTCACGAAACAGTTCAAGATGAGTACTTTAGGCTGGTGGGAGGCTTTGTTCCAGTGACCCAGGTTTCCTTCAAATCACTTCTTCACCATTCTGTAGGGCATTGCCGTGGCTGCATGATCAATGGTGGATTGTTCCAGGTTCTAGTTCTCCACAAATTGGGAGGAAAAAAATATGAAGAAGATATCCCAGCTTCTTTTACCCTAGTTCAGGGATCTACCATTTCTATTCTTCTAGTTACCATTTCCATATCTACTATTTTAATTTTTGGTCCATTTTTCACACAACATCCAGGATGATCTTTTAGAGATAAAAGTCTGTCCAGGTGTGGTGGCTCACGCCTGTAATCCCAACACTTTGGGAGGCTGAGGCACGTGGATCACTTGAGGTCAGGAGTTTGACACCAGCCTGGCTGACATTGTGAAACCCTATCTCTACTAAAAATACAAAAATTAGCTTGGTATGGTGGTGGGCACCTGTAATCCCAGCTACTCGGGGGGCTGAGATAGAAGAATTGTTTGATCCTGGGAGGCAGAGGTTGCAGTGAGCCAAGAATGCCCCATTGCAGTCCAGCCTGGGCGAAAAGAGCAAAACTCTGTCTCTCTGTCTCTCTCTCTCTCTCTCTCTCTCTCTCTCTATATATATATATATATATATACACACACACACACGTTTGATCATGTCACTTAAAAGAAAAGCAATGGTTAAAAAAAATTAAAGTGCAAGCTCCTTAACTTTGCTTATAAATCTCTCTACAATCTAGCCATTGCCTAATGCTCAGCTGTATCCATGGTAATTCTTTCATAGTTTTGAACTCTATCTTCCATTAGTATTGAACTAATCTCAATTTCTTGAAATAATATTTTATGTATTTATATGTCATTCCCTTTGTGTAGATATCATTTTATCCTCTTTTGTTTGGTTATTTCCCACCTTTTACTTATCTTTTAGGTTTGAGCTGAAATTTTATTTCCTCCACTGAATTCACAAGATACTTCAATATCAAAAATTGAGGAAGTAATTCAAAGAGAATGCATAAAATACAATGCGAGATATTAATAAAATCTCTAACTTAGAAAGCTATCGTTTATGAACTCATGGGCTACAATTTTAGTGCAAGTTCTGTTAGCAGATGGCCAGCATGTTGGACCACAAACTCTGAAACCAAGAATTAGGTATCATTCAATTACAAAGGCTATTAATAAATAGCTATATCCCTGTAAATCATGTAGGCCTTTATTCAGAAATTTCCCCCTTGTTTGGCTGCCATTTTTTAGTGGCTTGAATTTTTTTTTTTTTTAATAATAGGACATAGCTAGCAAGGTCTTCTACAATGTCAGTTCAATTAATGTTTTCAAAAATGAAATCTATTGTGCCTGCCCTATTTTCACATGGAAATGGGTAGCTTAGCCTTGGTATCTTGGCCCAAACGCTACATTCTTTTTTCAAAAGATTCATCTCCAATTCAACTTGAAAAGTTGCCTATGTCATTGACATTGCCAATTACATTTCATCAAAGTCTGTACTTCGTTAGCTTTCCAAAATAAGCAGAGGAGAATTCTGATTTTTAGTAGGTGGTCCCAGTAATTGCAGGCCTTGAAAAATTTCTGAGAAATTTTAATTTTTATGTAAACCAATACCCTTATTAAAATTCTGTCAATATAAAAATTTTATCCCCATAAGCTCCATCAGCTTATGTGAAGCAGCATTCACCATATTGCTTTTTATTTAGAAGTTCTTTATGTATTCCTTTTATTTTGTACACAATTGGCTCTGTGTGCTTTTGTCTTGTCTAGGATTCATTCTACAATTTTTAATCTCTCAACTAGTTAATTTTAGACGTAGAAAGCATATATTTGCTTCACATTTTACATAGTACTTATTAATAAGATAATGCATAGCACATAGTAGATTAATTAAAAACGTAGTAGTAAATAGTTGAAGACAAATCTATGGGTAACAATAAGGTGACCAACAGAGATAGTTCCTCAACTACTTGAGAAAAAGATACAAAAAATAAAATGCTGTCATCTCTCTTAAATTATATTTTATTAATTTCTCTCAAAGGGAACCATTTCTTAAATTAATACATACATATTCCTGATTTTAAGTAAATGCTAATAAAACAATTTACATGAAGGTGAACAAAATAGAAATATTAATTGTTACTTGTTACTTGTTGTGATTATTATTGTAAAATGAACTACCCATGACTCTTTATAATGGGATTATAAGATACCTAATTATATGGTATCTGCTCTTCACTGCACCCAAATAAGTTGCCTGGATTTGGTGAAGAAACAAAATTTTCAAGAAAAAGTACAGTGAAAAGTTGATAGGGTGAAGAATATATATTCTTTCAGGAGGATTTATAAGTGAGGAAGTATCCAAAGGGTTGAGCCAGGAGAATCTTCATGTAAGTGGGAAAAATGTCAGGTTAATCACAAAACAAGATGTCAGTATGGTAAGGAAGGCTACAGATGGTGATGTAGAGCAGAACCATGTAAAATTTTGTGAGTACCCCTTCCGTCTTCATCCCACTGAGCATATGTGCCTGTTCGATACCAAATTACAGCATGGATGGGGGGATATGGGGATCATTGCAGTCCTATCATATTTTTAATGATTCTGTAATTAAGAAAAGTTCAAAAGTATTTAAAGTTCTTTTTCCTTCTTACTTGATAAGGACAGAACATACTTTTCTCTCCACAATATACACCGTTATGTATTCTGAACCTCTAAAAGTTTATAAAAGAAAAAAAGTCATGGCAGTAACTTTTGGTGAAGTGAGAGTTTCATCAGTAACAGGAATTAAATGAGAGATGGGTTATTGCAAACGTGAACACGAACTTCATAGTTTTAGTACGACATTTTGTTTGCAAATAAATATCTCAAGTGCTTTCCAAAGGAATGAAAATGGAAAGACAAGTAAAAGACTAGAATTACATAAGATCCAGATGAAGAGGATAGGATTCCTATATCATTCATGAATTCATTTAACTAGAGTTTTTCTATATCATGGGACTGTACAAAAGGCCTAGCAGGCATGTTTTTAAGCAAGCGTTCATTGAAACATGGTTCATTAACTTGTGGCCTAAATATCAGAGAATAGTTCAAGAGGTAAGTATCAGGGTATTGAAGGAGAAGATCCATGTTGACATTTCCCAAGAATCTACTGTTCCAGAATCCTTGGGAAAATTACATTAACTTTAGACATACAACATTACAAACAGTAGACACATTTTGTTTTAAAAAATCTTTATATAAATTAAATGGCTGGAGTAAACATTTGTACTACTACCCATGTTCTTCACCCTCCCCCTCCAAAAAACAAAACAAAACAAAACAAAACCACAGCAGTTCTAAGATTTCTTTCATGCTACACTCAAGTCACTAAGGAAAGCCAAAGGACAAGTCTCAGAGAAAGACTGTCTTTGGTAAAGATATCTTGCTTCTAGTCTTTAAATTTCTACCAGTGTGGTGGCATGGTACATACTGATTTTAAATGTTCCTAGCATGTTGGAATCTTATGGTGAGACTTAGATAATACCATGAGCTTCAGATGGTTTGGCTCACATTTATTTCTTTTAAGTCATGGAGTTTAGGCTAAAATACTATTAGATTATGGTGAGGTAGTGAAAATTTTGGGAGGAACTATGAATCTTCCCAAGGCCTTTTGAATTTTCAGCATATTATACTTTCCAGGATCAATGGAGTTTTCTAGCAGAATCTACTATATCTATAAATTAAGATAAATCTATAAGATACTAATGATTATCCCAACAATAATAGTAGAGAATTTTAAAACACATATATATTCATATGCATACACACATGCACATTTGAAATTAAAAGAAATGAATCTTTAACAGCAAACTTACTACCCCTCATGTTGCTTTTAAAATGGCTTTGTATTTGACTTTGAGTGTTCTGATGGCCAGGGAAATAGGGGAAATATGCTGAAAAGTTACTTTCAGAAGAAAGAATAATAGTTCCTCAGAGGAGTTTTGGTCTGGTTCTCTCATAGCCCTGATTCTCAGAATTTAGTTATAACCAAAAACCTGTCCTCATAAGACAGAGTCATTATTGATATCAAGTCTTCATGAGGCAGGTCTAAAGAGACTTTGGAAGCACTGGGTCTAGGAGTTTTAAAGGAAGCTGAGGAATAAGCAGCTATTTAAATTTTCTACAATTTTGTCTGGAAATCTCATTAGGAAAATATATATTTTTTCTCTATGTTGAAATAGTATATGGTCTATGTAAATTAAACATTCTGCAGTTAGAGTTTTGCCACTAGATGATGTTCTTGCATTTTTAATAAGGCAAAATAAAGTTTGAATTATATTATACTGTTCCTATTCTGTCCAGAAAGTGATAAACAATGGGATTACAACAGTAAATTTTGAAAATACACTTCTTTTTAAAACAAGCATTGGAAGAACTAGGTGGCACCATGTGAAGTCCAAGAGACTAGACCATCATTATTTAATTCTAGTGTGTAAGGCTTGTGGTTGGAATGATATTTTGATCTAGTAACCATGTGAGTTTTTGTTATTGTTGTCCTCAGTAATGCTTTTATTTGTGGCCCTGTGGTGCTTAACATGCAAAATAGGCTATGAGGCATTTGTTTCCCTAAAGAAATGTTTCAGCACAGATAATTTAAAATCCATGCTCTTAAATTTTTAATTGCAAAAGCCAAAATCCATAAAAAAGAGGGCAAAAGACAGAAGAAACAAGTCAGAGGGCTCCTTTTCCTCCTCTTCACTCTAAGGGACTGCACTGGGTTGCACAGTGGGACAAGAAGACGATATGGAGGGGAATACAGTGTTAGATACCTGGATGCCTCTGAGTGGGAGCTGTGATGTGCCTATCCTCTTGAGTGAAGCCCCCTTGGAGAAGTGTGTGCATATGTGTGTGTGTGTGTGTGTGTGTGTGTGTGTATAAAACTCTAATGTATCTAGCTTTTTCTTCATCAATACGAATGGGTAACTAAATGCCACTACTATATTAGAATAATGTAGCATGAAAGAGAAAGAAAAGCAACATGATCAACATGAAAGAATGTGGGGAGAAAAGAATGGAGGGAGAGAGCTAGTTTAAGGAATTGACATACATGATTGCAGAGGCTGGAAAATTCAAAATCTATAAGATAGGCCAGCAGGCTGGAGACTCAGGGAAGGGTTGATGTTATAGCTGGAGTCCAAAGACAATTTGGAGGCAGAATTCCCTTTTCCTTGGGGTATGTCAGTCTTTTTTTTTCCTCTAGGGTTTCAACTGATTGGAGATCCTCCACATTATGGAGGATAATTTGCTTACTCAAAGTCCACTGATTTAAATGTTAATGTCATCTAAAAATATCTTCATAATAACATCAAGACTAGAATTTGACCAAATATCTGGGTACCTTGCCTAGCTAAGTTGACACATAAAATTAACCATCACAAACATTAAACATTTCTGCTGAAAACATTTAGAGAATAAAGTTTAAAAAATCAACTAGAATGTAAACAAAAGAGAAAAAAAGACTGGATATATAAAATTAAATGGAGACTACAAATCTCAGATTTCAAGAGATCACGAGACAGCATAGTTAGTAAAAAAACAGAAGACCGGTATCTAAAAAATGATGAAATTTCAGAATACTAAAATAAAGATTCTAAAAGTTTTTAGAGAACAAAAAACTTACTTCTAAAGGAATATGAATCCTATTGGCATCAGAAATTGTCATCAACAATCACTGGATGATAGACGACCGTATGTAATCCCTTGAAAACTGGAGGGAAAAAGTGATAGTCCACCTCAAATTCTATACCCATGCCAACTATCATTCAAATAAGTCAGGAAGAAGGGATTTTCAGACGTGTAGTGACTTAAAGTTTATCTTCCACATATTGTTATTTAAAAAGTTACTCCAGCAAATCAAGACGTTAAAACAGTATCAAAGGAAAAGACCACCCTTTACATATATCTTAAGCAAATAAGTCAAATGTATTACTTGCTTAGCAAGTAAGAACAGAAGATGTAGTGTACAGACTTTGAACAAAGCAAAGAGCAAACTTTACATACTTCTGAGGAGAGTGAAATTTAGGCACTGGCTCACTTTCAGAAGTATCCTGGAGTGAAGCATCTGATGATTAGGCCGTCGTGAGCAGCCTGAGTACTTACATCAATCTCTCATTATTGCCAATAATAGGTTTAAAACATGTTCTGAGATTTCTACTTTATTATTTGGGTTTGGGGCAAAATAACAGTCAGTATTTTTTTTTCTTGATCTTGGACAAGAGAAAATTTTATTCTCAAAATAGAATCATACGGGGCCCAGGAAGGATGAATGCAAGCAAAAGCAAAGAGAAGTTGCAGCTGGCAGTGGCTTAATACATCCACAGCATGACTTAGCCCTATTGAACCAGGAGGTTGGAATTCTATGGGACAGAGATATTTAGTGCCAAAAAGGAATTCATTAAAGTTTATCTTCCATTAAAGTTTATCTCAATCATTATAATTATAATAATTGAGAGTAGAGAGGAAGGAAATGCAATACATATGTTTGAGAGTTGGGGGTGGGGAATTCAATGTAGTGTAGTATCAGTTTTTGTTTGTTTGTTTGGGTTTTTTTGTTTTGTTTTGTCTTATTTATTCCAGGATCAGTTATATTTCCACACCAGATCATTAAGGAAATTTGGCAAAGATACAATTGAATAGTAAGTAAGTAAATGCAACACCGCAGTAAAACATTTAGTTTTGGCAAAGTGTTCATTGTTTTATACTTATTATAAAAGTTGAATAAAAACTATTGATGCAATCTATTTTTTCAATATTATTTTTAATGGTAACACTTCAATCTACTTTTGTACCCTGTATTAATCAACATGCAAGGTACAATATTCAAGCAACTAGAGATTTCTATTTTGTTTTGTTTTGTGGCATTCCAGAATAATAATTAGGACTCACTAAATACTTAAAATCTAATTATGAAAAAAAGGTTAACTAAGCTTGTGTTAGGCAAACATACTTTCTTCATGTATCTTTGGAGAATTTATATTGTTTCCATAGGTAATAGCTCATTTAATATACGCCTAATTTTTTCAGAAGTTATGAGACTTTTCTGCACCTAAAAAGTTAGGGCTTTTCCCATTTCTGCCATTGGGAGTCATGGAGGAGATCGCAGTATGTTATTTACACCTTTAATTTTTACATAGATTAAATCCATAAATTCCTGAAGATATATTCCATTTCATTTTACTTTTATTTATTGACTTCTTGGATGGAAATTTATTCTTTTTCATATGTAAAAGAAACATTGTGACTTTAAAATATAGAATCACAGCTGAAAGCACAAACTCTGGAAACCGGCTGACTGTGTTTGAGTTTAATGACCACCAGTTATACATCACTGTGTGACCTTGAGTATGTTACTTAACCCCTTTCTGCCTCTCTTGCCTCATCTGTAAAGTGACCGTAGTAATAGTATTTATCTTATAGAGCTGTTGTGAGGATCACACAGTGTTTATTACCTATTGTTCTGTTAGAAAACTTAATGGCTTAAAACAATTGTATTGGGCTGATCTTGGACTACTGTAAAATATAACTGAGACTGGGTAATTTATAAGAAAAAAAGTTTAATTGGCTTATGGTTCTGCAGCATCTACTTCTGTGGAGGTATTCCAATCATGACGGAAGGTAAAGGGAGCAGGTATATCACATAGCAAGAACAGGAGCAAGATAGAGAGTATTACAGTATTACAAGTTAGAGAGTAATACAGTATAAAGGGTATTACACACTTTTTTTTTTTTTTTGAGATGGAGGCTCGCTCCGTCACCCAGGCTGGAGTGCAGTGGCGCGATCTCAGCTCCCTGTAAGCTCTGCCTCCCGGGTTCACGCCATTCTCCTGCCTCAGCCTCCTGAGTAGCTGGGAATACAGGCGCCCACCACCACGCCCAGCTAATTTTTTGTATTTTTAGTAGAGACGGGGTTTCACCGTGTTAGCCAGGATGGTTTTGATCTCCTGACCTTGTGATCTGCCTGCCTCGGCATCCCAAAGTGCTGGGATTACAGGCGTGAGCCACCATGCCCAGCCTACACACTTTTAAATGACAAGATCTTGTGATAACTCACTCACTATCAAGAGGATGGCACCAAGAGAATGGTGCTAAACTATTCATGAGAAATCCACCCCCTTGATCCAGTCACCTCCCATCAGGCTCTATCTCCAACACTGGGGATTACAATTCAACATGAGATTTGGTGGGGACATACACTGAAACTATATCATTCTGCCCCTGGCCTCCCAAGTCTCATGTCCTTCTCACATTGCAAAATATAATTATGCTTTCCCAATAGTCTCCCAAAGACTTAACTCATTCTAGCATTAACTCAAAAGTCCCAAGTCTAAAGTCTTGTCTAGAGATAAGTTCCTTCCACCTAGAGGCCTGTAAAACCAAAACAAGTTATTTACTTCTAGGACACAATAAGAGTATAGGCATTGGGTAAACATTCCCATTTCAAAACACAGAAATCAGCCAAAAGAAAGGGGCTGCAGGCCCTATGCAAGCTCAAAACCCAGCAGGGAAGTCATTAAATCATAAAGCTCCAAAATAATCTTTGATTCCATGTTCCACATTCAGGGCACGCTGGTACAAGGGGTGGTCTCCTAAGAACTTAGGCAGCTCCACCACTGTGGCTTTGCAGGTTTCAGCCCCCATGGCTGCCCTCACAGGTTGTTGAGTGCCTGCAGCTTTTCTAGGTGCAAAGCTTAAGCTGCTGGTAGATTTACCATTCTGGGGTCAGGAGTATGGTGGCCCTCTTCTCACAGTTCCACTAGGCAGTGCCCCAGTGGGGATTTGATGTGGGGTCTTCAACTTCACATTTCCTCACCACACTGCCCTAGCAGAGGTTCTCTGTGAGGGCTTGGCCCTTGCAACTAGCTTCTGTCTGGCACCCAAGTTTTTTCATACAACCTTTGAAATCTAGGTAGAGGCTGTCAAGCCTCTTTCACTCTTGCTTTCTGTGTGCCTGCAGGCTTAAAACCACATGGAAGCCACCAAGGCTAATGGCTTGCACCCTCTGGATCCTTGCATCCTGAGCTGTACTTGTGCCCCTTTGAGCCAAGGCTGGAGCTGGAGCAGCAGAATTTGAGGAGCAGTGTCCTGAGGCTGTGTATGGCAGTGGAGCCCTGGGCCTGGCCCATGAAACTATTCTTTTCTCCTAGTCCTCTGAGCCTATGGTGGGAGGGGCTGCTGCAAATGTCTCTGAAGTGTCTTCATTTCAGAAATGCCTTTGCCTTTCGAAAGGCCTCTGAAAGCCCTTTTCCCATTGTCTTGGCAATCAGTACTTGGATCCTTTTTAGTTATACAAGTATCTCTATCAAGAGGTTGGTCCACAGCATGCTTGAATTTAGCTCCCAAAAAAGCTTTTTTCTTTCTTTGCCACATGGCTAGGTTGTAAACTTTCCAAACCTTTACACTCTGCTTTCTGTTTAAATATAAATTCCAACTCTAAGTCATTTCTTTGCTCCCACATCTGAGCATAGGATATTCGAATCAGCCAGGTCACATCTTGAATGCTTTACTACTTATAATTTTTTTTCACCTGATACTCTAAATCAGGAGTGTTCAATCTTTTGGCTTCCCTGGGCCACATTGGAAGAAGAATTGTCTTGGGCCACACATAAAATACACTAATGCTAACAATAGCTTATGAGCTAAAGGAAATGCAAAAAAAAAAATCTCATCATGTTTTAAGAAAATTTACAAATTTGTGTTGGGCTGCATTCAAAACCTTCATGGGCCACATGTGGCCTGTAGGCTATAGGTTCAACAAACTTGCTCTAAATCATCACTGTTTAGTTCAAACTTCCGCTGATCACTATGGCATGAACAAAATGCAGCCAAGCTCTTTACTAAGGCCTAACATGTGTGCCCTTTGCTCCAGTTTCCAATAAGCTTTTTGTTCCATCTGAGACCTCAGAAATCCGGCCTTCAGGGTCCATATTACTATCAGAATTTTGGTCACAACCATTTAATCAGTCTCTAAGTAGTTCCAAACTTCCCCTCATCTTTCTCATCTTCTGAGTCCTCCAAAATATTCCAGCCTCTGCCCATTACTCAGTTCCAAAGCTGCTTCCACATTTTCAGATATCTTTATAGCAATGCCTCAGTATTCAGTACCAATTTTCTGTATTAGGCTATTCTTGCACTGCTATAAAGCAATACCTGAGATTAGGTACTTTATAAGAAAAGGAGCTTAATTGGCTCATGGTTCTGCAGGCTGTATAAGAAGCATAGTGGCATCTGCTTCTGGGGAGCCCTCAGGAAGCTTCCAATCATGGCAGAAGGCAAACGGGGAGCAGGCACATCATATGGTGAGAAGATGAACAGGAGAGAGAGTGGGGGTGACATGCCATACACTTTTAAATGACCAGGTCTCAGGAGAACTCACTCACTATCTCAAGGACACCACCAAGGGGATGGTGCTAAACCATTCATGAGAAATCCACTCCATGATCCAATCACCTCCCACAAGGCCCCACCTCCAATATTGGGAATTCCAATTCAGCATGAGATTTGACAAGGACATGCATCCAAACAGTATGAACAATGATGAACATTTATTATTTCTCACGTTTCTGTTGGTCAAGAAGATGAAAGATGTTTAGCTTGAAGTTCCGACTCTTTAAGGTCTCTGATGGTGTAGCAATCAAGAATTTGGAGCTGTACTGGCTTACTTATTGGCTGGCAAGTTGGTGCTGGGTATTGACATGAGACATCAGTTCCTCTTTTTGTGGATCTCTGCGAAAGATACCTAAGTGTCCTTACAACATAGTGGCAGCCTTCCTCCAGAGCAGATGATCTGAGAGAGGAAGAAGCTATCCTCTTTATGACCTAGTCTCAGAATCACATAGCATCACTCCTACCCCATTCTACTCAATAGAATGAATCATTCAGTCTGCCCACATTTGAGGAAAAGTGAATGCAAGGGGAAGAATGTCAATGAATTAATGACATTTAAAAGTATTGGAACTATTACATATATAAAGTATATACATCAATCATTAACACAAAATAAGTAATACATAGTGTTTGGTATTGTATCTTTAAAAAACTATAAACATATTGTCCCAGTGCTTGGTCGTTGGTGTGTAGTCATTTGTTTCACTTTCATATATTTATTTTTTATTCATCATTTTGAAAAACTGTCTAATTAATTATATTAATTTATTAATAGACTCTTTGAGGCTTTCTATGAATACAGCCACAGTCTCTGCAAATAAAGATTTTTTTTTTATTTTTGAATCTTCATGCATTTTATCTTTGACTGATTTTACTGTATGGGTAAGGATCTCCAGTATAATATTGAAAGAAGTGGTGACAATAGATATTCTTGGTTTATCCTAGAATTAGGACATACTCTCAACTTTTCACTTGTGGTATTGACAGAAAGCATTTTGCAGATGTTCTGTGTTAGTCAAGAATGTTTTCGTCCATACCTAGTTTGCTAAGTTTTTATCAAGAACAAATACTGAATTTTGTTTTCTTTCCTGAGGCTGCTGAGATACATATGATTTTCTTCTCTTAGAATGTAATTGTGATAAATCACAACTTCACCTTTCCTCTTTTTCATTAGATCTTCCCAGAGCTAAGGACAGTCCTATCCTGAGGTTTCTGAGTGATTTAGACCAGGATTCACGGCCATGTCAACTCTGAAAGAAAACCTTTAGTCACTAACATTTTACACTTTTGCCTCTGTTGTAGGTGTCAAGTCTTGATAAATCAGGATTTGCATTTATTGTAAGTATTTTTTCTAGAGTTAATTTTTTATACTATATATTTGTTAAAAATATTCTCTGAGTTTTAGCAGAAAGAGCTTTTAATAATAATCCTTACATAGTACACTTTTTATGCAATGAAATAGCTAAATTGGGTCTTTCTGTAGACACTACTAAAAAAGAGTAAGTATAGAAAAATTACATTTTCATTTTTAACTTATTTGAAATAATGTGAAACACAAAAATGCACATACACACCCATACAAACACATTGCACATACTCAAAAAAGCCGCTGAATTTAGTTATATAGATTGAACCTAAATTGATTTCACAGTTGATTTATTTCACAATTATTAGTTGTTTTGCCTTTAGTCGAAAGGTGTACCCATGGAGGAAAATAAGTCCTACTTTCCCTCTGAGCTCCTATGAACAAAACAAAACATCACAGAGCTGGAGCCAGGCAGTACATTAGCCTGCATTCAGTAAAGCAGAAACAAAGCTGTATTTTACATTTCCTCTTAGAATAATAATTAAAAAAGAAACTAGCCTTTCTCTTTTGCCTTGGAATTGAGCCCTGCTGACCTTAAATATTTTACCTTTTCCCCTATTTAGCAGTCCAGTAGGTAAGAATTACTCGTGGCTAGCCAGCTGGAAAAGAAGACAGCCTCCCAGCTCCACCTCTGAAACTTACTTTCCTTCGCTTTTGACCATGCCTGAAGTGGCTCCTTCTCAGTCCAGCAGTCAGTATTCTTTGAACATCAGGACTGCTGTCACAAGCAGTTGCAGGTGTCAAATCTCAATACATGTCAAACAAATTGATTTCACTCATTTTGCTTCTTGGGTTTCTCCTAGAAGAGTGAGGGTTGGTTTAAAAAAGAGGGTGTATGGGAAAATCTGGCAAAGTCTTTGTACATATTGGCAAAGCATAAAGAAAGGCAAAGTTGGCAAGACACAGAATAATAATTACTACTATACTCAGAGTGCCTAGTATATGCCAGGCATTTATAAACACAATTGCATTTACTCTTTTACCACTCCAGGGAGCAAGCATTGTTTCCTCCAGTTTACAGATGAGAAGCTGATGTTCCGAGTTTCACACTAGTTAGTGGTTGAGCTGGGATATGAATCCAGTTCTTTTCAATTCCAAAGTCCACACTGACCCTTGCTTTAGTCATCCTAAACAATACATTTTCATTTTACACTTCTGATTGCTTAAATACATTATCAATGGTATATATTTAAAAGCACAAGCAAATTTTAACAGTCAAATATAACAACAAATGAACTGGAATAATCAGTCATGTGTGCTTTGAGTAATACTGCATTCAAGAGCATGCTAACACGATGCCCTTCTATTTGGGGCACTATAGCAAGACAGTGTCTTGCCAAGTCCTCCAAATTCATAGGTTGTGAATTTTAATAAACATTCCTTTTAGGCAAAGAAGCAGCGCACAAATATTTTAATGGGTCATGAAAAACAACATTCTGGTGTAAAAGAACTTTCAGATTTTGTATAATAGTTTAATTGGTTGTCACTTGTTTATGATCATGAACAAATTACCAACCAATAATAGGTGCACCAGTTCCAACAACTTTATTGTCTTCAAATGATACCACCTGTCTTAAAACTACTGGAGAAATAACTGACCTTACAATAGATACTTGGACAACTGTTTGTTACATTTCCAAATTTGTGGCTTTGAAAAAAAAATATTCTGCTGTTATTTCTACAAGCAATTTTTTTCTATGAATAGCTATGAATACAGCCCTTCTGGATTTCAGGGAATTATACCTTTTACAAAAGTAGCATACCTAGATGAAATGTGACAGCCTAACTTTATAGACTTCAAACTTCCTTCTAGGGAAGTTTTGAGAAGGGAGGAGAAACTGGTTGTATCCAGAAGGATTCTTCCATAGTAGTGCGTGGATAAAGATAAACACAACATTCCTACCTTTGTCAGGAAGTAAAAATTGTGAGTTATACTAACTTTCAATTTGGAATAAGTTATAAATAGCCAATTGAATACAAAGACTATGGTCTTATTTCCTGTAGTTTCTTGATTCTATTTCATGCATTCATTTATTTATTGATGTACTCTTTACTTAATAAACATTATCAACAAATATCAATTTCCTAGGATAGAGTGAAAGGATTTTTTTTCTCTTTTGTGATGCTTATACTCAGAGAAGAGATGTGTATCATATGTAGATTGCTTAGGAAGAATAAAGTATCATCCTGCAAGGGGACTATCTAAGTTTTCTGCCTCTTCTCCTTATAAGAATCTATCCTCTCCATGTTTTGTGGATTCAATTGCCACATAATAAATACTGAGAAAGCATTCATAAAATTAAAGTATAGATAAAGCAAAAAGTGAAAGTATATTGTGAATCTTTTTACCCAGTTCTGACAGGCTTTTTCTGTGCTTATGAAACATACATGTATTCATAAAGATTTTATAAAAATAGCATCATGTTATATGCTTTTATGCTTTGTTTCTGTTACCATATCTTGATCCTCTTTCTTTATCAATGCATTTAAATCCCCCTCTTAAAACATTTATTTATGTAGCTTACTTATTATTTAGTTTAATATGCTATTTATTTAATTTAATCTAATATTTTAATTAAAAATTTAAATCAATTTTTTAATTTAAAAAGATAGATATCAATTTTCTTAATTTAAAAAATTATTTCAAATTTTTTAAGAAATTAAGAAAATCATTTTAATTTTCTTAGTGTTTGGTACCAAGGCTGTGATTTTTTTTCTGTTTTTTTCTTGTGTATCTTCAGGGTAAAGATACACCTCTTGCTTTTAGTGTTATAAGCAATGCCAAGACACACAGCAGTATCACCAGACAACTCCGTGTTGACCTATAAGTCTGTTTCTTATCAACATCACATTTCATGGTCAAGTTTAAAGTGGCTCATGAATGTTGCAGTACTCATACCTAGAAAGAATAGTTGTCAGAAAGCCTTTGGAAGCTTCCAGCTTTTTACTACCGATAGTGATCATCTGATCATTGGGTAGTCTGTAACTCTTCTTAAATAAGGAGGAAGTAACAGTAGCTATCTCATGCTCAAAGTCCACAACAATCTAACACAGCTTCTTTTTGTTATGTTTGTTTTCCTTCTCAGCTGTGGCAGTGAAGCTATAGCCACGTTCTGCTTAAGGAAGTCTGTAACAACCTTCCAAGTCCAGACATGTGGTAGGGCATAAACCCCATAAATCCACACTGTCAGTGATACGGTTACCAGAGTCCATTACGACAGAGTGGTGTGACAAAAGGTATTCAGTAACAGGGCTGCCTGTATAGCAACAAAGGTCTCACACATAACCTGAAGCATCTCTATTGTATTGGCCATGGAGTTTAGGGGGACCTCACTAACATGCATAGTAGAAGGTAGATGCCAGGTTTTCTCTATGCCACCCTAGTTGATAATGATGTCATCAATGAGGGTACTTCAGGGAAATGATATACCTCTTGCTTTTAGTGTTATTACCCATGATGCTTCCCACTGGCCCATAGTATCTTTGACATCAACAAAAGAGGAAAACATGTTTCCTGTATCTGTATTTGGGTGATCACAAGCTGACAGACTTCCACATGAAAATCCTGGCAGGAAGAGGTTCACCTTCATTACCTTAGTCAAGAGGGACATGTATGACATGAAGAGAAGCTCATATACAGGGGCAGAGGGGGTTCATATCCAGAAAAATCATGTTTGCCAGTGTCAAAGATGTTGTTAATACTGAGTGCAGAGATCTCATTCTCTATTTGATCTATGTGAAATGGTTACTGCATTGGGTGAAAAGAACCTGGGCAGAAAGCATGAGAATCTCAGATTAAATTTTAATCATTATAATTTTGAAATATTTCAAGCAAACACTGAGTTGTTACATTGAAAAGATATTATTTTGCAAATAATAAGTATTACACACTTTAGAGCTAACCGGCTTGTGTGTATTTGTTGTGTCTACCCCCACCCACATCCAATTATATTAAAATGTCTTGGATACATGGCAAATGCTTAAAATGTATTTGTTAATTTACCAGTAAATTAAACTTTGTCGTAGTGAATAATATTTTATACATTAGTTGGCTATCTCAATGTGTCATTAGTTTTTCTTTCCAAATTAATTATTATTAAAAGCATACTGATTTAAAACTGAGAATAATTTTACAGAAAAGTCCTCAAACAACTCATGCCTTAGTGCTTGATGGGTTTTAAATAATTAATGACAAAAATATTTGATTCTGACAAGCATTCTGGTATTAAGCAATTAACACAAACATTAGCATATGTGGATTTTAGAAGTCTGCCAAATAGCAAATCTGTTGAAACAAATTGATGTTTATTGTTGTTTCATGTCTTTTTCTGCTTTAAGTGTCAAATAATCACAGTACAATTAAAGAATAGGCTTTAATTGTAAGCTATAAACAAGATGTAATTGCTAATAAAAGTTATTGTATACATAGGTGTGCCTTTATTTTTTGAGGCTATAATCCAGTCATGAAAATGAACCCTGGTCCATGTTCTCAGTGTCTAAAGAAACCAGAGAATTCAGATCTTAAGAAAATTTAATACTTTGAATATCCCCTTGTTACTTACTTTCTTTTTGTTTAAATTTCTTAGGTATTTGTGTTTAATGAACTCCCAGTCCCTTTGTTAAGGGCAAAAGCTTATATTTTCTTAGCCTAGTGAAAGACAAGCACAAGAAAGAAGTGAAAGGGGAAGTGGATGAAAGGGGGATCAGAAAATATGCTTAGATTTGTTATAAGTAACTAAATCCTCATGATTACATCTAAGCCTATCTACAGTACCACCATCTCTTGCCTGCCATATAATACTGTCTTGACTGCCTTCTTCATGTTTTCTTTACACCTTTATATAGCAGCCAAGATGATTTTTTAAAAAGGTAAATCAGATCATATTTGTCACCCTTTAAGTCCCTCCAGTGGCTTCCTCTTGTCCAGAGAATAAAAGCCCGATGGCATACAATAACATACAATACCTCCTATAGTCCTGTTCCTGCCTAGTAGTTCTACCTCATCCCATGCCACACCCCTACTATGCTCCAGCTACAAGGCCTCCTGTCCTGGCAGAGAACAAGCCCAGTTTTTCTGCCATAGGATTCACATTTGCTGCTTCTTCTGCCAAGACGACTGTAGTTTTAGGTCTTTCCATGGCTGGCTTCTTCCAGGTTTTACAGTCTCAGTTTAAATGCCGTATCCACAGAACTTTTCTTAATATATTAGAAAATGCATTTCTTATTCCACCCCTTTATTTCTTTACCCAACTTTATGTTTTTCACAGCAATAGTCACTTTCCAAAATTATGTTGCTCACATATTTTTTTCTCCAAATCCTCTCCCCACTAAAATATAGGTTCGGCCAGAGCTAAGCCTGGGGCAATGCCAGGCATATATTATGTGCTTAATAATGTTGATTGAAAGCATGGATCATGGATAATCTTGAATGCTAAAAAGTTGGCCCAGTGTTCAAGTTTAGATCTCTGTATGAGATGTATCTGAGTAATATTTTCTTGTCTCCTGTACTCATGATTTTAAAGTATTTAGAGGATGTGAATATTTTGTGACACGTTTAATTATGTTTATAAGCCTATCTTCAAAGAGCAGTGTTGGAATAGAATTTATGTTTAATCAATCAGATACTAAATCACATGTGCTGGCAATGACCACGTGTCCAGAAATCTGTGAAGGTATCTTGAGGAAGAGTGAATAGAAATCACTTAAATTTAACTTTACACATATTGAATATGCTTTATTGCTTAAAAGTCTGATATTGCTTTAACATGTTTGTTCATTCCTGACAGTTGAAGGAAATAAAAAATTAATTTATCTAACACTATTATGTTCTAGGCACTACGATAGGTAGTAGTACTTCGTACCAAGTTTTACCATCTAAAATATCAGAGTCTCTGCCTGATAATCTAGGGAATACTCCTGGATCTTACCCAAGCCCACCAAGGTGATAACTCTACAAGTCTGCAAGACTTGCAGTGTTACTGGGCCTGCAGTGCCCACTAGTGAAAGATGGCTGCAGTGAACAAAGAATTAGATAATAACACCTGATTCCTTTTGAATATCCAAAAAGCCTTCTCAAGAAAGATGGGTACAAACAAGCCCAGACTATGAAGGTTAAAATAACCATCTAGCTCATCAATGCCAAGACATTGAAAAACATCCACAAGCACCAAGATCATCCAGGAAAGCATGACCTCACCAAACAAACTAAATAAGGCACCAGGGACCAATCATAGATTCAAAGAGATATGTGGCCTTTCAGACACAAAATTCAAAAGAGCTGCTTTGAGATAGCACAATTGAATTCAAGATAACAAAGAGAGGAAATTCAGAATCCTATCAGATAAATTTAACAAGTAAATTGAAATAATCTTTTGTAATTAAGCAGAAATTCTGGAGCTGAAAATTCAATTGAAAAACTGAAAAATACATCAGAGTCTATCAAAAGCAGAATTCATCAAACAGAAGAAAGACAGTGAGAGTGAAGACAGCACATATGAAAATACACAGTCAGAGGGAACAAAAGGAAAAAAGAATAAAAAAGAATAAAGCATGCCTACAAGATCAAGAAAATAGCCTCAAAAAAGCAAATCTAAGAATTATTTGGCCTGAAAAAGAAGGGAGAGGGAAATATTGTGGTAGAAATTTTATTCAAAGGTATAATAACAGAGAAATTTTTAAACCTAGAGAAAGGTATAAGTATTCAAGTACAAGAGAGTCATAGAACACCAAGCCAATTTTGCCTAAATAAGACTATCTTCATACATTTAATAGTAAAATTCCAAAAGGTCAAGGATAAAACAAAAATCCTAAAAGCAGCAAGAGAAAATACATAAATAACATATAAGGCAACTCCACTATGTCTGGCAGCAGACTTCTCAATGAAAAACTTATAAGCCAGGAGAAAGTGGAATGACATAAAGTGCTGAAAGAAATAAACTTTTATCCTAGAATAGTACATCCAGAGAAAATATCTTTGAAATGTAAAGGAAAAATAAAGACTTTCCCAGACAAAAGCTGGGGGATTTCATCACCACAAGACCTGTCCTACAAGAAATGCTAAAAAGAGTTCTTCAATCTGAAAGAAGAGGATGTTAATAAGCAGTAAGAAATTATCTGAAGGTATACACTCACTAGTAACAGTAAGTATAGAGACAAATACACAATATCACTGTAATTTCGGTGTGTAAACCACTCGTACCTTGAGTAGAAAGACTAAAAACAAGCCTATCAAAAATAATAGCTACAAAACCTTTTTAAGAAATAGTCTAAAAAGATATAAATAGAAACAACAAAAAGTTAAAAAATGGGAGAGATGCAGTTAGATTGTAGAGTTTTTATTTCTTTTCTCTTTGCTTATTTTTTGGTAGTTTTTTTTCAATCAGAGTTAATTTAGCAAAAGCTTAAAATAATTGATTATAAGATGTTATTTACAAGTCTCACAGTAACTTCAAATCAAAACATCTACAAGAGATCCACATAAAATAAAAGGCAAGAAATCAAAACATACCACCATAGAACATCCCTTCTACACAAAGAAAAACAAGCAGGAAGGCAAGAGGCAAGAAGGAAGAAAGGAAGGCAGACAAGAAGAAAGAAAAGAAGGAAGACAAGAAAGAAGAATGAAAAGAAAGAAAAACCACAAAATAATTTTAAAAAGCAAGGAATAAGATGACATAGTAAGTCCTTACTGTTCAATAATAACATGGAATGTAAATAGACTAAACTTTCCAATCAAAAGACATACAGTGGCCGAATGAATTAAAAAAATAAGACCCACCTATAAGCTGTTTACAAGAAATTTATTTCATATATAAAGACACACACAGGCTGAAAATAGATGGAAAAATATATTTCATGCAAAGAAAACCAAAAAGGTGCAGAAGTAGCTATACTTAGAAAAAATAGATTTCAAGACAAAAGCTACAAAAAAAGACAAAGATGGTTACTATATAATGATAAAAGTGTCAGTTAAGCAAGAGGATATAACAAATATAAATTCATATGAACCCAACACTGGAGCACCCAAATACTTACATCAAATATTACTAGAGCAAAATAAAAATGTAGACCCCAATATAATAAAAGCTGCAGACTTCTACACTCACTTTCAGCTTTAGACAGGTCATCCAGACAAAAAAATCAACTGATAAACACCACACTTAATCTGCACTATAGGACCAATGGACCTAATAAATCGTTACAGAACATTTTCTCCAGTGGCTGCAGAATACACACTTTTCTTCTCAGCACATACATTATTCTCAGTGATACAGCACATGTTAGGACTCAAAATAATTTTTAAAAAAATCAAAAAGTTGTAATAATATCAAGTATCTTCTCTGACCACAATGGAATGAAACTAGAAAACAATAACAAGAGGAACTTTGAAAACTATACAAATGCATGTAAATTAAACAATATCTTCCTGAATGACCAGTGGGCAAATACAGAAATTAAGAAGTAAACTGAAAAGTTTCTTGAAACAAATGAAAATGCAACATGCCAAAATCTATGGAATATAGAAAAAGCAGTACTAAAAGGAAAACTTAGAGCAATAAGCTACCTCAAAAAAATTTAGAAAAACTTTAAATAAGCAACCGGATTATGTATCTTAAAGAACCCCAGAGCAAGAGCAAACCACAAAATTAACAGAAGAAAAGAAATAATAAAGATAACAGCAGAAATAAACTTGAGACAAAAATACAAAATAAACAAAATTGACAAAGCTCTACCAAGACTAATTAGAACAAAAAAGAGAAGACCCAAATAAATAAAATTAGATGAAAGGAGGCATTACAAGTGATACCACAGAAATACAAAGGGTCATTCGAGACTACTGTGCACAACTATGTGCCAATAAATTGGAAAATCTAGAAAGAAACTGATAAATTCCTAGACACAGCCCTTCAAGATTAAAACATAAAGAAATCCAAAACCTGAATAGACCAATAACAACCAACAATATTGAAGCCATAATAATAAGTCTTCCATCAAGAAAACCCTGGGACCTGATTGTTTCACTGTTGAATTCTACCAAACATTTAAAGAAACAATATGAATCGTAGTCAAGCTATTCCAAAAAGTAGAGGCGGGCAGAATACTTCCAAACTCTTTCTATGAGACCAGTGTTACCCTAACACCAAAACCAGGCAAAGAAAAAAGAAAACTATAGGTCAATATCCTTCATGAATATTGATGCAAAAGTCTTCAACAAAATACTAGCAAACTGAATTCAACAACACATTAAAAAGATCATTAATCATGATCACATGTGATTTATCCAGGGAATGCAAGGATGACTCAACATATGCAAATCAAAGAGACACATAATATCAACAGAATGAAGGACAAAAATCATGTAATCATTTCAATTGATGCTGAAACAGCATTTGGTAAAATTCAAAATCCCTTCATGGTAAAAAAAACACTCAAGAAACTGGGTAGAGAAGAAACATACTTCAACACAATAAAAGTTACATATGGCAGACCCACAGATAGTTTGTTCTGAATGGGGAAAAACAGAAAGCCTTTCCTCTAAGATCTGGAACAGGAAAGAAGTGTCCAGCACACTACTGGATGTCCTAGCTATGGCAATTAGACCAGAGAAAGAAATAAAGACCATCTAAATTGAAATAGAAGTCAAACTATCCTTGTTTGCAGACAAGTTAATCTTATACATAGCAAAACCTAAAGACTCCATGAAAAAAAAAATTAGAACTGATACATTCGATTGCAGGATAGAAAATCAACATACAAAATTCAGTAGCATTTCTATAAACTAACAACAAGCAATTTGGAAGAGAAATCAAGAAAGTAAATGTATTTACAATAGCTACGAATAAAATACCTAGGAATAAACTTAACCAAAGTAGTGAAAGATCTCTACAATAAAGAGTATAACACATTAATGAAAGTAATTAAAGAGGGCACAAAAACCTGGAAAGATATTCCATGTTCACGGATTGGAAAATATATTGTTAAAGTGTCCATATTGCCTAAAGCAATCTGCAGATTCAGTGCATCCCTATTAAAATACCAATGATTTTCTTCACAAAATAATAGAAAAAAATTCTAAAATGTATATGGAACCATGAAAATTCCAGAAAAGCCAAATCCATCCTGAGCAAAACAAAACTGGAGGACTCACATTACCTTAATTAAAATTATATTACAGAGCTGTAGTATATTACAAACGACATGGTAGTGGCATAAAAACAGACACACAGACCAATGAAGCAGAATAGAAAATCCAGAAGTAAGCCCATACTTCTACTCATCTTTGAAAAGATGTCAAGAACATACATTGGAGAAAGGACATAAATCATTCTGGGAAAACTGGATATCAGAAGAATAAAACTAGATCCCTGTCTCTCACCATGTACAAAAATCAAATCAAAATGGATTAAAGACTTAAATCTAAGACCTCAAACTATAAAACTGCTAAAGAAAACTTTGGGGGAACTCTCCAGGACATTGGTCTGGGCAACAATTTCTTGAGTAATACACTGAAAGCACAGGCAATCAAGGCAAAAATGAACACCTCAGATCACATCAAGTTAAATAGCTCCTGCACAGCAAAGGAAGCAATCAACAAAGTGAAGAGACAACTCACAGAATGGGAGAAAATATTTGCAAACTATTCATCTGACAAGAGGTTAATAACCAGAATATATAAGGAGCTCAAAGAACTCCACAGGAAAATTAGATCAATCTAATTTAAAAATGGGCAAAAGATCTGAATAGACATTTCTTAAAAGAAGACATATAAATGATCAAAAGATATATAAAAAAAGTTCAACATCATTAATTATCAGAGAAATGCAAAGCGAAACTTCAATGAGCTATCATGTCACCCCGGTTAAAATGGCATATGTCCAAAAGACAGGCAATAATGTATGGTGGCAAAGATGTGGAGAAAGAGGAAACCCTATACACTGTAGGTGGGAATGTAAATTAGTACAACCACTATGGAGAGCAGTATGTAAGTTCCTCAAAAAACTAAAAATATAACTACCATATGATACAGCAATCCAACTGCTAGTTATATACCCCAAAGAAAGAAAATCATTCAATTGATGAGACATCTGAATGCCCATGTTTATCACAGCACTATTTACAGCAGCCAAGATTTGGAACCAACCTAAACAGGATCCATCTACAGATGAATGGATAAAGAAAATGTTGCACATATACATAGCAGAATATAATTCAGCCACAGCAAGAATTAAATCCTGTTATTTGCAACAACATAAATGGAGCTGGAGGACATTGTTAAGTGAAACAAGCGAGGCGCAGGAAGACAAATTTTGAACATTCTCACACATTTGTGAGAGCTAACAATTAAATACAATTGAACTTATGGCGATAAGGAGTAGAATAATGCTTATCACAGTCTGGTAAGGGCAGCTGGGGCTAGTGGGTTGGGCGGGAGGACAAGGTAGGGAAGTGGGGATTTTCAATATGTGCAAAAATATAGTTAGAAAAAGTGAACAAGATATGGTGTTTAATACAACAGGGTGATTACAGTCAACAATAATGTATTGCTTATTTCAAAATAACTAAAAGAGTAAAATTAAAATGTTCCTAAGACAAAGAAAAGATAAATACATGAATTGATACCCCAATTACTCTGATATTATTACACATTGTATGCCTACAATAAACCATCACAGTTACCCCATAAATACATACACCTACTACGTACCCATAAACATTAAAAATTTAAAAATAAAATTTCAGAGCGTACTGGGGTCTATTACATCTATAAAAATGATCATAATGCAAGACATGTCATGAAAAGTACTACGTAAAAGTGCAAAATTTATTAATTCTTATTTAGGAGATTTGGAAAGACCACATTGAGAAGGTAAATTTTGATGAAATCCTTAAAGAATGTTATGACCTTGACAGAGGGAGTTGGGGACCATGAGCCTGGCTGAGGCCAGAAGCTGGCTGAATGTTTCATTTAAAAGAACGTTAGGTAGAAGTGGGGTGGGGGATAAAATAATACATATTGGGTATAGTGTGCACCGCTTGGGTGACAGGTGCACCAAAATCTCAGAAATCACCACTAAAGAACTTATCCATGTAACTAAAAACCACCTGTACCCCCCAAAAGCTATTGGAATAAAAATAAAAAAGGTTGAGAAACAGAGATCAGCAGGGGAGATTAAGAACAGTTAAGAGAGACAAGAAACAAATAAGTACAGTGTAGCAAAGGCTAAGAAAAGAAAATATAGAAAAGGAGAGGATGTAGAGTCCAACATCGCAGTTATATCAACAGAGAATGCAAAGTAAGAAGGATGCTTCTCCCAATGTATTAGAAATGTTTTATTAAATTAATGAAAGGATCAGGGCCTAGGTAAGTGTTCAGGACTAACCAAAAGGCAACAAAGTAGAGAGAAAATGTAGCCTTAAACTTTAAATTTTTGGTAGTACAGGGAAGAAAGAAAATGGAAGAATAGCATGACAGAAAAGTAAAGCAGAGGGATTGTTTTGACTTGTATTATTTTTAGATTAAAGGAGATTTGGATATGCTTATAGGTCTAGGGGAAATAACTGAAAAAAGAGTTTGGAAATAAGGAATGAGTGATGGCACAAGAGCAGAGGAGAGACAGCTAGGAATGATACAAAGGCACTGGCACAGACAGTAGCCTTGCAAAGAAAGAAATATAATTTATTTTTTCTGACACAGGAGGATAAGAAGAATAGAGGGGCACGGTATACGTCAGAATAGACTAGTATTCTTTGTAACATTTTTTACTGAGAAAAATTTATATAGCATAAAATTCATTTTTAACTATTTTAAAATGTACAACCCAGTGGTTTTTAGAGGATCCACATGTTGTAAAAGCATCATCATTGTCTAATTCTGGTACATTTTCATCATCCTATAAAGAAAACCTATGGCCATTATTCAGTCACTCCTCAAACCCCCTCTTCTTTAGCTCCTGGAAACTATTAATCTGCTTTCTGTCTTTATGGGTTTGTCTATTCTGGACATTTCATACAAATAAGGTCATAATATGTGGCCTTTGCATATGGCTTCTTTCACTTAACATAGTGTTTTCTAGTTTCATCCATGAAGCATGTATCAGTACTTCATTTCTTTTTATGGTTGAATAATATTCCATCTATCAATATACCATTTGTCAATTGATGGCCGTTTAGAATGTTTCCACTTTGAAACTATTATAAATAATTCTGCTATGAAATTTCATGTTTTTGTTTGAACACCTGTTTTCGGTTCTCTCAGATTCCACACATGTGGAATTACTGGTTCATATGGAAATTCTCTGTTTAGCTTGTTGAAGAACTGCTAAACTGTTTTCCACAGTGGCTGAATCATTTTACATTCCCACCAGAAATGCACCAGGGTTCCTATTTCTTGACATTCTCACCAACACTTGTCATTTTTCATTTTATTATTATTACTACTACTACCTTCCCAGTCGGTGCAAAGTTACAGTTTTGATTTATGTTTTCTTGATGATCAAAAACGTTGAACATCTTTTCATGTGCACTTCTAGTCATTTATGCATGTCTTTGGAGAAATAGTTATTTAAGTCTTTTACCCACTTTTAATTGGATTGTTTGTCTTTTTGTTGTTGAGTTGTAGGAGTGCTTTATAAATATTGGATACTAGACCCTTATCAGATATATGATTTGCAAATATTTTCCTTCTGTGGATTGTCTTTTCACTTCATGATAGTGTCCTTTGATGCACAAACTTTTAATTTTGATGAAATATAATTTATTTATTTTTTATTTTGTCATTTGTACTTTTGGTGTCATATCTAAGAATCCATTGTCAAATCCAATGTCATGGTCCAAGATTATTGTTTTGCATGTGCTTACTCATTTCTCTGGCACTGTTTATCAAAATGACTATTCTTTTTCCCGTTTAATGGTCTTGGCACTGTTGTCAAATATTAATTTACCAGAGATGTATGAGACTTTTTATGGACTCTCAACTTTATTCCATTGGTCTATTTGCCTGTCATTGTACCCATACCCTACTTTTGATTATTGAGCTCTGTAATACATTTTGAAATCAGAAAGCATGAGTCCTCCAAAGTTTGTTCTTATTCAAGATAGTTTTGGCTATTTGAGATTTCTTGCAATGTCATATGAATTATAAAATATGAATTTCACAGTCAGCTTGTCCATTTCAGCAAAATTTTAAAAATCAGAATTTTGATAGAGATTGCATGAAATCTGTAGATCAATTTGAGAGTATTGCTATCTTAACAGTATTATCTTTCCATTCATGAACACGAATGTCTTTCCATTTATTTAGAATGTATTTATTTATTCCATATGTTTTCTCATTCCCTATGCTTTTCTATCAAGCTTTTCAGTTTGCTTATTATTTTCCCTATTATCCCTTCTCCTGGGCAGGAGCTGCTAGTGCATTTGCCTTTAAACGGTTTTGACAAATGCCTTCTGGGTGGCCACCTCAGCCGTGAAATTTTCTGAATAAGGAAAAGTGAAGGCAAGCCTTTTGTTCCTCAGTCAACCACCAGACAGGTCAAAACAAACAACCACAATTCTTCGAGAATAAGTTTTGTTCTGCAAACTCTGGTACTAAAAACCAGACAACAGGAATGTAGCCTGTTGTCTTCACTGCTGTCTCTGAGCTGGGGAGTGGCAAATGGGATGAGAGTAAGTTAAAATGCCGCAAAGTTTTCTTCCTGAGACTCATGTTTTTCTCTTGATTCAGCGTGGTTGATTATAGCTGGTTGCTATATACTTGATTAGTATGCAGAGTTCAGATTAAGTTGATTCTGACCATCCTTACCAGGTTATTCACTACTTCTGTGGAGAGATAAGTTTTGCAGTTCTCTCCTCCACCATTTTCCCTTGATGCCACTTCTTGATTAGGTTTTTGTTAAGGTAACAAACAACCCCCACATTTCAGTGGACCAACACTGCAAAGGTTTACTTGCCCATGAATGATTCATAACCATAGTGGGTAAGCTGGAGGCTCTGCTCCATTTCTACTGCTACTTCAGGACTTAGCATAACAGAACAGTCACAACTTGGAACAATGCCAAAAGCTATGGCTGATGGAAAGAGAATGTGGCAGACTATCTACTGACTCTTCAATCTTCCATCTGGAAGTGACACATTCATATTTCAGTGGCCAAAGCAACTCACAGCCATGCCTCACTTCAAAGGGGCAGGAAATTGCACTCCCACCGTGAGCAGGAGAGGGAACTGAATATTTGTCAACGGTAATAATTTACAAAGAAAATTTGAGTATTTTTCCATTAAGGATGTAGTTAGGAGTATTTTTCTATTAAGGTTACAGTTAAGAGTATTGATATGAAATATCCTTGAGCCTCACATAAGAATAAATGGTGAGATAATTTGCTGTTAGTATAGGAGGTGAGGACTATGTGGGGCCCGTTGTATGACAGCATATAAAACATTTGGATCAGTTGTTATATGTAGGTATTCAATACAATGGTAACTCAAAAATAAAGGGAGTTGAACACTGTTGAAGGCCTAGCTGAAGTTAGCTATGTATTTACAATGCAACTAATCATTGTAGGATATTCTTCAGCTTATAGTTCAAGACAAACACAATATTTAGCACTGCAGGGTGACCAACAATATAACATACCACCAAAACACAAGTAAAGACGGTGCTAATTGTAGATGCCTTTTCTTTCCTTCTTCCAGGCTCATGTGATATTTTTGGACAGTTTATTTATTTTCATTTATTCTACTTTGAATAAATCCAGATGTAATGAGGTGAAACCTATGGGAGAAGACTTCCCTGTGGCTTGGCTGGATGATCTTCCCATAAAATGCTATTGACAAGATATAATTCTTGGCCTCCAACAAGAATATTTAAAATCTTTTTTATCTTAAAAAATACGTATGTGACAGCTTCTATTGTTTCACCTTCAGAAGTTTATTAGAGGCTTTGGAAATAAAAATAATGAAAGAAATGATTCTTTGTGTATTGAAGAGAAAATATAAGAGATTCAAACACTGGTGATTTGTTACTTCCTATTTGTGCTAAGGGTGGGTAAGAAGAGACAATTAGATTAAGTGGAACAGACCTAACTACTCCTTTGAAACACTAAATAGGGTGGCAGGGTCAAGGTCAAGCCAGGACACAGGAAGAGTTGCCCTGTTCGTTGACAACTCTGAGAAAATTCTTAGAAATTAATTGTTAAATGTAGGAGGAGAATATTGGCCAGTTGATGGTAAAACCAAAACCAAGAAAACATAAACAGCTGCTTAAGATCTCATGTTCAGTGAGTGGGGGCTTTAATAATGCCATTAGTAAAAACAGAGGAATCAAAATAAGGAAGGACCAGGAGAAAGGAAATACTGGTCTCTAACTCTAGATGCTTTGGATAAGTCATCTAAGTCCTCTAGGTCTCTTAAACTTCTGCAAATTAATAGAGTTGAAATTATTAAATAATTGCTAGTGATCCATACAGCTCTATGAGTGGATTTTTTTTGGGAAATAAAGATGAGTTCAATTTTGAATATCTTGAATTTGAGAAAACTGTGGAATATCCACTGACTATGTCCAGCATGCAGGCAAAACTTAAGAGTTTGGAATTTAAGTAAATGGAAATGCAGACTACTTACAATTTATTCAAGATCATTCAGACCCCATTTTAATTTGTAAGAAATATTTTAGAAAGCTATCCTTTTGGCAGAAATTGTGTATATCTGGGTTGTATCCAAAATTGTGTTTCTTTTGGAAAAAAAGACGCACATGTGTTAAACTATGTTTGAGTTAAAAGCAGGTGAGAAAGTATCTTTTACTATTGTTAAAGGATTACTTTCAGTGCAATGCTTATGGTGAGAGTTTAAAAGTTGAAACTTCACAGGTATCAAGTTATCACTGAGGAATTCATTACTTATTAATAAAATCATTGTTACCATGGGAAGCAATCTTATTCAGAAAGCAAGGTCATTTTCATAAAACTGCCTCAAATGGAACAATAGAATCTCAATTTCTTTGAACTCTATTGAGGTGAATGGACCAGCAGACAGGGAGGAGTAATGGAAAGGACATGAAGAAGGAAATATAATAAAACTGAGAAAATAGATTCTTCCTTCTCATTTCTGTCTATGTTTATTAAGATGAAATTAGAGGTAACGACTTGAAATTGCTTAGTGTTTAGGTTCCAGATATAAACACAGAGAGGCCAAGAACTGTGAAAAATGAACTTTCTTTTTCATTATGGAGCAAATCCTTCAGATGTTCATTTAATTGTCTAATCAGGCATTTTAGGAAATGGTATGGGAAATATCTGGAACTTCTTTACTTCTTTGTATTCACATTTAGAAGTGAAACTTATTTGTGTCTGTAGGTGAGTGTGTGAATACATGAATTTAACTTGAAAAGTTCAATTTTTTAACTGTTATTTTAGATTCAGGAGTACATGTGCAGGTTTGTTACATAGGTAAACTTTGTGTCATGGAAGTTAAATGTACAGATTATTTTATTGCCACCCAGGCAATAAACATAGTACCCAATAGGTATATTTTTCTTATGTCCTCCCTCCTACCACCCTCTGTCCTCAAGTACACCCCTGTGTCTGCTGTTACCTTCTTTGTGTCCATGTGTTCTTGTTGTTTAGCTCCCATTTATAAGTGAGAACATATGGTGTTTGGTCTTCTGTTCCAGTGTTAGTTTGAGTAGGATAATGGCCTCCAGCTCCATCTGTGTTGCTGCAAAGAACCTGGTCTTGCTCTTTTTATGGTGGTGTAGGATTCCATGGTGTATATGTACCACATTTTCTTTATCCAGTCTACCATTGATGGACATTTAAGTTGATTCCATGTCTTTGCTATTGTGAATGGTGCTGGAATGAACACACATGTCATGTGTTTTTATGATGGTATGATTTATGTTCCTTTGGGTATATACCCAATACTGTGATTGCTGGATCACATGGTAATTCTGTTTTAAGTTCTTTGAAGAATCCCCACACTGTTTGTCACAATAGCTGAGCTAATTTACACTCCTGCCAGCAGTGTATAAGCATTCTCTTTTCTCTGTAACCTTGCCAGCATCTGTTATTTTTTGACTTTTTCATGATAGCCATTCTCACTGGTGTGAGACGGCATCTCACTGTGGTTTTGATTTGCATTTTTCTAATGATCACTGATAGGGAGGTTTTTTTCATATGATTATTGGCTGCATGTATGTTTTCTCTTGAGAAGTGTCTGTTCGTGTCCTTTGCCCACCTTTTAATAGGGTTGTTTGTTTTTCACTTATAAATTTGTTGAAGTTCTTTATTGATTCTGGATATTAGACCTTTGTTGTATGCATAGTTTGCAAATGTTTTTTTCACATTCTATAGGTCATTTGTTTACTGTATTGATAGTTTCTTTTGCTGTGTAGAAGTTCCTTAGTTTAATTAGGTCTTATTTGTCAATTTTTGTTTTGTTGCAATTGCTTTTGGCATCTTTGTTATGAAATATTTGCCAGGTTACATGTGTGGGATGATATTACCTGGGTTACCTTCCAGGGTTTTTATAGTTTTAATTTACATTTAAGTTTTTAATCCATCTTGAGTTGATTTTTGTATATGGTGTAAAAAGGGGTCAAATTTCAATCTTTTGCATATGGCTAGCCAGTTATCCCAGCACCATAGAAGTCCTGGTGAAAGCAATCAGTCATGAGAAAGAAATAAAAGGCATACAAATAGGAAGAGAAAAAGTCAAACTATCCCTGTTTTCAGACAATGTTATTCTATATCTAGAAAACGCCATAGTCTTAGCCCAAGAGCTCTTTGATCCGAAATACAACTTCAGCAAAGTTGAGGGATACAAAATCAATATACAAAAGTCACTAGCATTCCTATACAACAAAAAGATCCAAGCCAAGAGCCAAATCAAGAATGCAATCCTACTCACAATTGCCACAAAAAGAATAAAATATCTAGGAATACAGCTAACCAGGGACATAAAAGATTCCTACAGGGAGCATTACAAAACACTGCTCAAAGAAATCACGGATGACAGAAACAAATGGAAAAATATTCCATGCTCATGGATAGGAAGAATATTGTTAAAATGGCCATCCTGCCAAAAGGAACTATTCTATGGACCACAGTAAACAAAACAGCATGGTACTGATACAAAAACAGACATATAGACCAATGGAACAGAATAGAGAGCCCAAAAATAATGATGTACACTTACAATGATCTGATCTTTGACAAAGCTGACAAAAATAAGCAATGAGAAAATTACTCCCTATTCAAATTCCATTTTTTTTTCCACAGATGATGTGATGGTGAGACCAGTCTCCTCTTCAAACTACTACATACATCAACAGTTCACATTACCCTGGGAATGCTGATTTTGTATACATTGGCTTAATCTACCTACTAGGCATTCCATTCCATGGGAGACATACTAAGTGTCTAGCATGTCCCACGTTGTGATAGGCAATGTGAGAGTTACAGAAAACCAAAAGGTGAGTGCCTTCCCTTCAAAGAGGTTGCCATCTAGTTAGAAATATTGATATCTTAATTTAAAAATGAGGCTTTTATTTGTCATATCTGTACTATGATCAAGCAAACAAACACTTATGTTGCCATTAGCAAAAAAGGCCCCTGTTATCTTTTGTTAACCAAAAAATTGCAGAGAATTTTCCATATGTGCTTCTTTCAATTTCTCTTCGTATGAAGTTCTAGTAAACATACAAAACCTCTTTGAAGAAAAAAAAAGAAATAAAACTTATAGAAATTTATTTAATTCTAAGTGATGGGAGACAAAAAACTCTTTTACCTAACTCAAACCACATAAATGACTTTCAAAAACATTTGAGCATTCCTGGGCTCTGTTCCCTCCACATATCCTACTAGCCAGACAAGGAAGTACCTCTTTCCCTGTGTGAAATCTTTTCTGTTAGACAATTAGTTCCACGTCTTGGGATCTCATTTCCTAAGGTCCTGCCAGTGACCTTCTCTTTAAAACCATTAATTCTTGTGAGATTCTGGCCAGGTGAAGTTTGGACTGGCTCCTGTACAAGGGTGATGCTGGGCAGTCCTGTGAAGCCTAAAGCAGTATTACACATTACCTTGGAGTTGGAACATTTTTGGCTCAGGAAAGTAAAATGACTGGATGAAGTCTTGCTGTGTAAGTCATAACTCTATAATCAGAGTTGTGTATTTTTTTTTAATTTATAAAAAGGATTTGGCTTTGGAGTGGCAAGCAGCAGTGGTAAGCCCTTCCAGGGAGCTCTCGTGCCCCTCACCAGAGTTATTTATGTTAGATGAAATGGTACTTTGAGCTGTGCCCAATGACTGGTTCCCCACTTATACACCCAAGCCCCATCTAAAATCGAATCAAACCACACACACCTACATCTCTGCCCTCTTTTCCTGAACAGCTGGAGTTTTATAAGGTTACCTTGGAACTCCTCTGCCCTTTCCCTTAGAACAGATCAACACTGCTGACTAAGGCTGGTACTTTCTTCCAGAGAAAAGGTCAAGAAATTGACGATCATTTTCTTTTTGACTAACGGCTAAGGGTATCTGTCTTTCTTTACTAAAGACATAGTACCTTCCAACATGTCCATCCAACAGAGGAAGAGCACACATTCTAAAAGATGCACATTGACCATGCACCAAGCTGTAGCCTTCTGCTCTTTGTTGGTGGAATGGGAAATTAACAGAAGAGAAACAGGGATCAAGATAGGAAGCAATGACAATAAACTCAAAGGAGTAAGCATTAGCTTTAAGAAGAATCACTCATCTCTTTTTATTATATATTTACTGGAAGAATGCATTTCATGACTACTTTGAGTATACATGGCAAAGCAACAATTTCACATTTGTACGTGCTATGTTCCATTTGCTTGATCAGTCAGTAATGTTCACCGAGTGTAATCCAGGCTCCTGAAAAGCAATAGAGGACTGAGTCAGTTCCTGTTCCCCCTAAAATTTAGATTCTCTCTGTAATAGAAGGCTTCCAAATTAATATTAGTCAATTCTGGCATCATCGTGGAAATGATCTTGTCTCCTGAGTAGTCTCTGAATAGTAGTATAGAGTCGGAGTAGTATACAGTAGTATAGAGGCCACCCTGGAGGAGACTTATGCCTGCAGAGAGTACCAGGATGGCTGTGATCTCAGTGGTCTCAACACCATGCTATTCTCACCACCTCTGTTTCAGATCTTAGCCCAGGGAGGGATTCTGGGGACACCCATTTAAATGGCTTGCTGAAAATCTTATAACACTTTATTTCCAGAGGAGAAGCACTTGCTATTCTGAGACATAGGGAGAAACAATTGCTACCACTGCTGCTTCTACTGTTGCTAAAACCATTTAATCTGTGTCAATTTTAAATGAATGTGATTAATCTTCACAACACGCAGTTGGTATTCTCATCTGTTTTAACATATTAGAAAAGTGAGGCTCTAAGAAAATAACCAACTTGCCAAAAGTATTAACTAGCTAATAAAATGTAGAATCAAAATTTGAACTCTGTTCATTTCATGCTGAAAATGGGTGTTAGTATCTTTCTTGCTTTGAAGTCATATGCTATTTGATGTATAAATTATTAACCACCAGCAGTGTTTGATTAATTATAAACTTAGAATTTTAAAATTCCTGTTTCTTTAAAACTTGAAATCTCTACAATAAGCATACATCTTATATAATCCATGAAGTTTAATTTATCAAATATTTTTCCACTTCCGAACACTTTTCTTTGCCATATTTCTTATTTTAATTTTCTCACTTTTATTTTAGGTTTAAGGGTACACGTGAAGATTTGTTGCACAGGTAAACATATGTCATGGAGGTTTGTTGCACATATTATTTTATCACACAGATATGAAGCCCAGTACTCAATAGTTACCTTTTCTGCTCCTCTCCCTCCTCCCACCCTCCACCCTCAAATAGACCTGTGTCTGCTGTTTCCTTCTTTGTGTTCATAAGATTTTATCATTTTCCTCCCACTTATAAGTAAGAACATGCAGTATTTGGTTTTTTTTTTGTTGTTTCTGTGTTGATTTGCTAAGGATAAGAGCCTCCAACTCCATCCGTGTTCCCACAAAAGACACAATCTCATTCTCTTTTATGGCTGCATAGTATTCTATGATGTATATGTACCACATTTTCTTTATCCAATATGTCATTGTTGAGCATTTTGGTTGATTCCATGTCTTTGCTACTTTGAATAGTGCTGCAATGAACATTTGCGTGCATGTGTCTTTATGGTAGAATAATTTATATTTCTCTGGGTATGTACAGTAATGAGATTGCTGAATTGAATAATTCTGCTTTTAGCCCTTTGAGGAATTGCCATACTGCTTCCGACGATGGTTGAACTATTTCACACTCCCACCAACAGTGTATAAGGATTCTCTTTTCTCCACAACCCCCCAGCATCTGTTATTTTCTGACTTTTTAATAATAGTCATTCTGACTTGTGTGAGACAGTATCTCATTGTGGTTTTGATTTGCATTTCTCTAATGATCACTGATATTGAGCTTTTTTTCATATGCCTGTTGGCCACATGTATGCCTTCTTTTAAGAAGCGTCTATGTCCTTTGCCCACTTTTTAATGGGGTTATTTGTTTTTCTCTTGTGAATTTGTTTAAGTTTCTTACAGATCCTGGATACTAGACCTTTCTTGGATGCATAGTTTGCAAATATTTTCTCCCATTCTCTAGGTCATCTGTTTACTCTGTTGAGAGTTTCTTTTGCTGTGTGGTCACTCTTAAGTTTAATTAGATCCAACTTATCAATTTTTGCTTTTGTTGTGATTGCTTTTGGTGTCTTAGTTATGAAATCATTGCTGGTTCCTATGTCCAGGATGGTATTGCCTAGGTTGTCTTCCAGAGTTTTTATAGTATTGGGTTTTACACTTAAGGGTTTAATCCATCTTGAGTTGATTTTTGTATGTGGTGTAAGGCAGGGGTCCAGCTTCAGTCTTCTGCATATGGCTAGCCAGTAATCCTAGCACTATTTATTAAATAGGGAGTCTTTTACCCATTGCATCGATGTTCATCAAGGATATTGGCCTGAAGTTTTCTTTTTGTGTGTGTGTCTGCCAGGTTTTGGTATCAATATAATACTGTCCTCATAAAATGAGTTAGGGATGAGTCCCTCCTTCTCAATTTTTTGTAATAGTTCTGTAGGAATGGTACCAGCTCTTCTTTGTATATCTAGTAGAATTTGGCTGTGCATCCATCAGGTCCTGGGGTTTTTTGGTTAGTGTGCTATTTATTACTGATTCAGTTTCAGAACTGGTTTTTGGTCTGTTCAGGGAATTAATTTCTTTCTCACTCAGTCTTGGAATGATGTATGTGTCCAGGAATTTATTCATCTCTTCTAGGTTTTCTAGTTTGTGTGTGTAGAGGTGTTTGTAATAGTTTCTGATGGTTGTTTTTATTTCTGTGGGGTTAGTAGTAACATTCCTTTCATCATTTCTAATTGTGTTTATTGGGATCTTTTCTCTTTTCTTCTTTAATAGTCTAATTAGCGGCCTATCCATTTTATTAATATTTTCAATATTTCAAAAAAAACCAACTTCTGAATTCATTGATATTTTGAATGGCTTTTCATGTCTCAATTGTAATTTTTTTTTTAGTTTTAGGGATGTGCCAGGAATATGCCACATTGTATTTTAACATTGAAATTAAAGCAATTAAAACAAAGAAAATCATTCCTGATTTCATGGTGTTAGAGTACTGGCTTTTTGTCTCCTGGTGAGGGGAGACAAAAAAAACACAAATAGAAAAAAATCTATGCACAAATGATGATAAATTCAATGAAAAAAATGAAGCAAATGAAGCAAACTAAGGGAGGTAGATAATGAAAGAAATAGGGGATATTTGAGCTACTTCTCACTAGGGTGAAAAGGACTACCTCTCTGATAAGGTGACATTTGAAAAGAGATTTGGAGGAAAGGAAACAGGAAGCCATGTGAAAATCTGGTAGAAGAGCATTCCATTGCAGGAAACTCCAAGTACAAATGCCTTAGTGTGGAATCACCTTGATATGTTCCAGAAATAAGTAGCAAGGAAGCAAGTCTGCTTGGAGCAGAGGGAGAAGGATTTGAGTGCCGATAGGGAGAGACAAGATGGGAAGAGGATGTGATTGGAGTTGAGAGAGAGATAGCAGAGAGTCAGATCCTGTTGTTGTAAATGGTCCTGGTCTTGAGGAGTGATTGAATTTCATGCTGAGACTGGAAGCTATTAGTGTGGTTTGAATAAAGGAAAACATGATTTGACTTAGATTTTTAAAATATCACTCAGACACTCTGTGACAAACCCAGTACGAGAGATGTCGAACTCATACATTTTATCAGGAGCTCATTCTCATAATAACTGACCAGCTCCCACAGTAATGATATTAATTCATTCATGAAGGCAGAACTCTCATGATCTAATCACCTTTTATTAGGCCCTACCTTTCAACATTGTTGCATTTGTGATTAAATTTCCAACACATGAACTTTGGGGAACACATCAAACCACAGCATAACTAAAACATATTTCTTTTAATTATAAATGCTCCTCAATTTATAATGGAAATATATCCTGATACATTCATCAAAAGTTTGAAATTTATTTAATACATTTAACCTACTGAACATCATAACTTAGCCTAGACTAACTTAAACATTCTCAGAACACTTACATTAGCCTATAGTTGGACAAAATTATCTTTAAAAAGCCTATTTTATAATAAAGTGTTGAATATCTCCTATCATTTATTGAATACTGTACTGAGTGCTTATAGCTTTAGCATTATCTTAAAGTCAAAAAAGCAGAAGTCACACTATCATAAGTTAGGGGCCATCTGTATACATAAATAATTGGAATTATGAATAAACAGAAACACAATTTTTTCCATTTTACTTTCCAAGACTTGTTTTGGTGAAGTGCCTTTTGAAATACTGAAACCAGTTGTGAACTCTCCATAAAGGAAGACTAATCTCAATTCCTAAAAATGAACATCTCCCTCACATAGGGTAAAATACACATACACATAATGTGGGCCTTTTCAAAGTGTAGTAATTACAACACACTTCCAATAACCTTGGTAAATGTGATGACAATACACAAAAAAGAGAGGATTTGGCCCTGTAAGTAGGCCCTTAGCTTTGAGTTGTCACTCGAACATTTTTATTTACAGTAGAAAATACAATGGCCAACCATGTCTTCCTTGGTTTCTTCACCTTGCCTTCACAAATACGTGAATACTATTTTACCCTTTCTTAACTTTTTCACAAGATTTTAGGCAGTAGCCCTGGATGATGATGGCACTTGCAATTCGATGGTGACTGATTAGCCTTGAAACACTGAAATAACACAAATGAAATTCTGAAGATGAAATAGTATGGGTGGGAGCACACAGAATTCCCCTTCAAAATAATGTTGATCAGCCAGGTAGGCTGTGTATAGGGTCTTCATTGTGCCTTTGAGTAATCACAGCTTTCTTACTTCCAGTATGCAAAACTAAACTGAACTAAACTAAGCTAAGCTAAGCTAAACTAAACTAAACTAAACTAAACTAAACTAAACTAAAAAGGGAAGAGAGGAGAGGAAAAATAAAAGGCAAGAAAACACAGCAATGAACCAAACAAATTTATAGCTATAGAAGATGGGGAACATTTAAGGCCATTTACACTATCTAACCCTTTGACTTGATTTGATTTCTGTGGAGGTAAAATAGGCAAGTCAAATTATTCCCAAGCTAGTTTTTTTTTTTTTCACTCATTTCCTTTTTGTAAGTTTTATTTTATTTTTAATTGACACACATAATAACTGTACAGTTTTATCGGGTACAATGTGATGCTCCTTTTTTATTTATTTATTTTGAGATGGAGTCTTACTCTGTCGCCCAGGCTGGAGTACAGTGGCACCACCTTGGCTCATTGCAACCTCTGCCTCCCAGGTTCAAGTGATTCTCCTGCCTCAGCCTCCCAAGTAGCTAGAATTACAGGCACCCACCACTACACCTGGCTAATTTTTGTATTTTTAGTAGAGACAGTGTTTCACCATAATGGCCAGGCTGGTCTCAAACTCCTGACCTCAGGTGATCCGCTCACCTCAGCCTCCCAAAGTGCTGGGATTACAGTGATGTTCCTATACTCTTATACATGTATACTTCATTGTAAAATAGTCAAATCTGGGTAACTAGAGTCTATCAATCACCTCATAAATTGATTATTTCTTTGTAATGGGAATATTCAAAATTCCTTCTTCTAGCTATTTTGAAATATATAATGCATTGTTTTCAACTACAGTTACCCTATTGTGCAACAGACCACCAAAACTTATTTCTCTCCTATCTAACTGTAACTTTATACCCATTGACCAAAAGCTTTCCATCCTCCCCACCCCCCCACTCTCCTTAGCCATTATATACTCTGATTCTATGTAATCAGCTGTTTTAGATTCCACATATGGGTGAGATCATGCAGTATTTGTCTTTCTGTGTCTGCTTTATTTCATTTAACATAATATCCCTCAAATTCAATCTTGTTTTTGCAAATGACAGAATTTAATTTTTTATGGCTTAATAGTATTTCATTGTGTATGTATATACCACATTTTCTTTATCCATTCATCCACTGATGGACACTTAGTTTGGTTCCGTATATTGGCTATTATGAATAGTGCTGCAATAAACGTGGAAGTGCAGACATCTCTCCAACATATGATTTAATTTCCTTTGGATATATATCCATCCGGTGCATGGCTGGATCATATGGTAGTTCTATTTTTAGTGTTTTGAGGAACCTTCATACTGTTTTCTGTAATGACTGTATTAATTTACATTTTCACCAATAGTATGTAAAGGATCCCTTTTCTCCATGTTCTTGGAAACACTTGTTATCTTTTGCCTTTTTGATAATAGCCATTCTAATCGAAGTGAGGTGATGTCTCACTGTGGTTTTGATTTTCATTTCCCTGATGATTGGTGATGTTGAACAGTTCTCATTTCTTAAAGGAGTAAAATAATAATGAAGCTACTAAAATTTAAATTTATCAAGGGTTCTTTTTGCCTATTTTCTATACATGAACTTTGGAGTCAGTCATGAAATACACCACCAAAGCTCATAGACAAGGTTTCACTGGAATTCAGTGTCTGAACTTGCTTAATGAGGACCACCATAGAGTTAAGCAAAATGCTTGTTATTTCTGTAAATTAAAAACAGGCATTTCAGAGCACCCAGTTCTGTAACATTTCTTACAAAGTAAATGGGATATTTTCATCAAAGCCCAAGCAAATACAGAAGTAGTGTTGCTGATGTGTCATTCCAAAGGTCTCTTAATAGTTCTGAAATATAGTAACAGCTTTTGGTTGTTGTTTTACCCCTTTAGATTAGCGCATAGTAAGTATGTTTACTTCCAGGGCCAATGTTGAGTAAAAGTGAAAAATTTATTTTTTATAATCCTCTTTATTTTCTAACTTTAGGTATCCAATTGTCAAAACTCCTCACTTTTCTCTTCTTGGCCATGTTCCCAGCACCATACCTCCTTACTTACACCTGTCTTTTGCACACATACACAAACCCATCTCTGGATTTTTTTCCTACACCATTTTTCCACTACCTCATTTATTCATTCATTTACTTATTCATTCAACCATTCACTAGTCACTTAACACATATTTCTTGAGAGCTTACCACGTGCTCGACTACATGCCAGTCACTGGGCATGCAGCTGTAAGCAAGACGTATGTTTCTGTGCTCGTGGATACTAGTGGAAAAAGTCAAAGAATGGAAGAGAAAGAATAAAAAGGTGAAAAGAAAAACTATCACGGAGTGATAAGTGATACAAGGAGAACTAAGTAAGTTTGTATTTCGGTAAATGACTATGGATATGCCTTCCTGTACTAGGTTCTCCTAGGACTCCACTCTTGGATTTCCAAAGTATCAACTAATCTGAAATAATAATTAATGTTTCCTTGTCAATGACTTCCCCTCCTGTCTCCCCTTTAATTAATATAATTTCTGATATTTGACTCTAGAGATAACATCACCCAAATAAATGACTAATAGTAGACATTTCAAGTACTAAATTGACAGGGTGAGATATTTAGGAACAAGCTATCATTTGTCACCCAGGCTGCCCCAGAGTTTGGCTCTGCTTGGCTCTTCTTTATTTCTTTTATAGACTTCTGAGCAATTCGTGCCTCTGGCTTTTTCCACTGCATTGCACAGGAAAGAACTTTTAACCACTCCCTGGTGAATTGTTTCTCTTTTGTCTTCTTGGATCTGTCCCCAGTCAATCCTGTCTCCCTTCATAGCAGTTGCTGTCTGCCATTGCCTCCTGGCCATATCATTCTTCCTCTATCATGGATCAGATTATCTTGTTTTTGCCCCTCTGAAGGTCATTTCATCCAACATGCAGAAGTCCTTTTCATTTTTGATTTTTTTTTTTACTGGAGAATGACAAGTTGTCTAGCATTTCAAGGAATGAAAGCCTAAATAAAGGCATTTTCTTGTGTCTTAAAAATTCCTTCTGACTCTATGCACCTTTGGTTTGCCACCTTTCCAAAGAAAATGAAAGGCCAAGATCATTAGTTTACAAACTTTATGAGTCTCTAAAATTCTTATGGGTTGCTTTTCATATCTTAGACTCCAAATCCTCATTGCAGGATTGGGGCAGAGTTCGCTGCTGGAGGAGCAGACACAAAACAAACATACCCAAATGGGCATATTATTATTCTTTCAAGAAACCCTTGGGGGATAGTTAGTCTGAGGAGCCAGAAGGAAGGAAGACCACATTTATATCTTTCAAGCGTGCAAACCTTAATGCCAAAGAGATAATCCAAGGATGGTGGAGGAAAGAGGGAAGCTGACTAACAAAGTGGTCTGTACATGAAGTAGGTGGGAGAAAGCACACACTGTAATATGAAGAGCAGGTCTAAATGCTGCCTGCCCCAGATGGCAATTCTAGGGTACTCTGAAATGATTCATTAAAACTCAGGATGATGGGTGTGCTGTCTTACACCTGTAATCCCAACACTTTAAGAGGCCAAGGCAGGAGTACCATTTGAGGCCAGGAGTTTAAGACCAGCCTGGGTAACATAGTGAGGCCTCAGACCTACCAAAACACAAACAACAACAACAAAAAAAGCTTAGGGGTTAGCCTGTAAGTTCCTCTTCTAGGCCCCAGGAATTCACAGCAGTGGTGGAGTCTTGCTTTGGAGGGTCATTTCAACTGCACCAGGAGAAAACCTACATGTCTATCACAGGCCTGAGAATTCTGCCAGTCACCAAACTCTGAAAGTCAGCTCACTGGAACTCTAAAATTTAATGAAAGAGTTTGAAATGCCTAATTTTAGAATAATTTTCTATGTAATACAAAATTTGAGGTTTGAAGGGGTCCTTTGATATCATTTATGCTACAAACGGGTTGGCATAAATGCCACAAATAGGTTAGCATAAATGAGGATGTTGATATCTACGTAGGGGAGAAAAGGTAATTTCTTTTCCTCACTCATCACAAGGGTCATGGTGGACACTCCTGTAATTAAAGACAAGTTAACAAGATAAAAGCATACCAAATTTATTTGACAACATTTTACATGACCACAGGAGGCTTCAGAAATAAAGACCCAAAGACTGAAAGAAAACTGTGTATTTTTATGCTTAGGTTCAGTAAAGAATGGATAGTCATGTAAAAGGATGACTGAATAAAAGGGATATGATCTAATGGTAATAAACTGGAAGTAACTTAGCAAGGCCTGTTTGTTCAGATTCTTCTTGGTCTGTCCATGTAGCATTCCTTCCTCCTGAGTATGAGGCAGGATCCCTCTGGAATGATCGACTTTCAGACAAGATAAGTCAGAAACTTTCTTTATGGTCAACTCTCACACAAAAACCAGGAGAGAGTCAAAGTGACCTTCCCGATTCTTTGACCCCCTCAATCTCCTTCAAGGTACTTTCGGCTAACATTTCCTAAGCCTCAGCACCTAAATAAGTAGACTGACTTGCTCACTTAAGAACAAACATGCAGTAAAGTAGAAAACTCATGAAAATATACGAACTTTAACCCATACTCTGCTAATAAATTAGAGTTTAATTTTAGAGTGTTACATATTCTCTTATCATCTCACCCCAGTTAAAATGGCTTTTATTAAAAAGATAGAGAATAAAGAATGCTGGCAACCTTGTGGAGAAAGGGGAACCCCTGTACACTGTTGGTGAGAATATAAACTAGTACAGAATGGAAAACAGTATAGAGGTTCCTCAAAAAACGAAAAATAGAACTACCACGTGCTGCAGCAGTTCCACTACTGGGTATATATCCAAAAGAAAGGAAATCAATATATTGAAGAGATATCTGCACATCTATGTTTATTGCAGCACTATTCACAATAGCTAAGATATGGAATCTTAGTCCATCAGCAAATGAATGGATTTAAAAAATGTGTTATACGTACACAATGGAATATTATCAGCCATAAAAAATTAAATTTTATAATTTGCAGCAACATCAGTGGAGCTAGACATCATTATGTTAAGTAAAATAAGCCAAACACAGAATGACAAACAAATATTGCATATTCTCAAACATAAGTGGGAGCTAAAAAAATGGATTTTGTGAAGATACAGTAGATTAGTGATTACCAGAGGCTAGGAAGGTTAACACGGAGGTAAAAGATGAAGATACTTTTGATTGTACACCCTACTATATACTTCATTAGATTAAAAATAACCAGATTTGTTCACACAGACCCACTATATTAATTTTTGTTCACAAATTACATCTACATACTACTGACCTAATATGTAACTATAAAAAATTTAAAATATACCTAAGAAATATTAAAATAAGACAAATTAAAATGCGTATTTTATATTAATTAGTAACAATGTAAAATTATTTTGTTTTTACTTAAATTTTGTTGAAAGTAAATATTCCTCATTGTAAAAATAAATCTTAGTTTTACAGTTTATGTTATAGTGATTCAAAACCTGGTTTTAGTTCAGCTTATTTTATATTTAGTACTAATAGCTGCTTTAATTTTAAAAAGATTACTAACAGCCTGTAGATCTCAAATGAAAACAAGAATATCTTTGGTTGCCATTATATCTTGAGATCCATTTTTTACTGTCATCCACCAATTGTGAATAATTTTTGCCAAAATTCAGTGAGTAAAGTTTCATCTTCTCTAATGTCAATCTGTTGTTTCTGAAAAGTGATTAGAAAGTGATGTATTTTTCTTTGTTTAAATCATGAGTGAAATCCCATTCACAATTGCTTCAAAGAGAATAAAATACCTAGGAATCCGACTTACAAGGGATGTGAAGGACCTCTTCAAGGAGAACTACAAACCACTGGTCAACGAAATAAAAGAGGACGCAAACAAATGCAAGAACATTCCATGCACATGGGTTGGAAGAATCAATATCGTGAAAATGGCCATACTGCCCAAGGTAATTTATAGATTCAATGCCATCCCCATCAAGCTACCAATGACTTTCTTCACAGAATTGGAAAAAACTACTTTAAAGTTCATATGGAACCAAAAAAGAGCCTGCATTGCCAAGTCCATCCTAAGCCAAAAGAACAAAGCTGGAGGCATCACACTACCTGACTTCAAACTATGCTACAAGGCTACAGTAACCAAAACAGCGTGGTACTGGTACCAAAACAGAGATATAGACCAATGGGACAGAACATAGGCCTCAGAAATAATACCACACATCTACAACTACCTGATCTTTGACAAACCTGACAAAAACAAGAAATGAGGAAAGGATTCCCTATTTAATAAATGGTGCTGGGAAAACTAGCTAGCCATATGTAGAAAGCTGAAACTGGATCCCTTCCTTACACCTTATACAAAAATTAATTCAAGATGGATTAAAGACTTAAACGTTAGACCTAAAACCATAAAAACCCTAGAAGAAAACCTAGGCAATACCATTCAGGACATAGGCATGGGCAAGGACTTCATGTCTAAAACACCAAAAGCAATGGCAACAAAAGCCAAAATTGACAAATGGGATCTAATTAAACTAAAGAGCTTCTGCACAGCAAAAGAAACTACCATCAGAGTGAACAGGCAACCTACAGAATGGGAAAAAATTTTTGCAACCTACTCATCTGACAAAGGGTTAATATCCAGAATCTACAAAGAGCTCAAACAAATTTACAAGAAAAAAAACAAACAACCCCATCAAAAAGTAGGTGAAGGATGTGAACAGACACTTCTCAAAAGAAGACATTTATGCAGCCAACAGACACATGAAAAAATGCTCATCATCACTGGCCATCAGAGAAATGCAAATCAAAACCACAATGAGATACCATCTCACACCAGTTAGAATGGCCATCATTCAAAAGTCAGGAAACAACAGGTGCTAGGGGGATGTGGAGAAATAGGAACACTTTTACATTGTTGGTGGGAGGGTAAACTAATTCAACCATTGTGGATGACAGTGTGGCAATTCCTAGAACTAGAAATACCATTTGATCCAGCCATCCCATTACTGTGTATATACCCAAAGGATTATAAGTCATGCTGCTATAAAGACACATGCACACGTATGTTTATTGCAGCACTATTCACAATAGAAAAGACTTGGAACCAATCCAAATGTCCATCAATGATAGACTGGATTAAGAAAATGTGGCACATATACACCATGGAATACTATGCAGCCATAAAAAATGATGAGTTCATGTCTTTTGTAGGGACATGGATGAAGCTGGAAACCATCATTCTCAGCAAACTAACACAAGGACAAAAAAACCAAACACCGCATGTTCTCACTCATAGGTGGGAATTGAACAATGAGAACACTTGGACACAGGAAGGGGAACATCACACACTGGGGCCTGTTGTGGGGTAGAATGAGCAGGGAGGAATAGCATTAGGAGATATAAGTTGTGAACATGTACCCTAAAACTTATAGTAAAAAAAAAAAAAAAAAATTCGGCTGGCACCAAAAAAAAAGTGATCTATTTTTATATTTTTTAAAAATAATAATCTTTATATTAAAATATTCTAGATTAAACATTTTCCAAATGAAAAGTTCAAAATACACTGAATGTTTCATTTGGAAAATGTTCAGACTAGAATACTTTAATTTCAAGATTATTATGTATACAGTTGATATTCTTAATGTGTATATTACTTTTGTTAGCAAAGTCACATAATGGAATGTTCCTCTTCTCTTTCCACCCCCATCCTCCTCATAAAAGTGGTTACTGTTGGAAAGTTGATTCTTTCTCACTTACTGCTAAAATGTCAGCCTTATCTGGAAGAGCCAAATTAATTGCAAAGGGTCAAGTTAATTGTGTTTATTATAAAATATATCTACTAGGTAGCATACTGTTGACAGTAACTGTTAACTCATATCTAAGGTCAAGTTCAGAATGTGTATTTTGGCAAAAGTGTTTAGCTTATCTTTAAACTCAACAACACTTTAAACTCAACACTATACTGGTTGAGTGAGGGCACTAGTATAAAAACTCTAAATTAATCTTTTTAAATATTAGCAAAGTTGAATATTTTTTCTTTCTTTAAAAAACAATAGACATCTACTATGTTCTTACTCACCCATGTGGATCAGGTTGCATGTCCTTTTGCATTCCTATGCTGGTTATTTATCTATATTGTCTCTTGGATACAAATCCACCCTTTTTACTATGCTCAGTAAAGCTGTGGTTAGGAAATTGCAATTTATATTTGCCAGATTCCTTTCTAGCTGGCTTCCTCTTGAGTTCTGCCAATATGAGGCACTATTGCAAAGGTAGATTGGAAAGCAGAGAGGAGAGAACTTTGTAGTTTTTTCTTGATTGTTTATTAGCATTGACTTAACAATAACAATTCATATGAGCAGCAGCAGTTCAGCCCAGAAGCCACAGTTTACTCCAGCTTTTGGGTTCTTTCAGTGCTTCCAGAGCCAGCCTCATCTTACCCATCACAGGTCCCAGCAGGAACCTGGCAATGCTCCTTTCTTAAAGATCTGAGCACTAACTCTGCAAGGGATTCCTCTGAGTTTTTAGACTCTGGTAACTTTAGAATCTTCCCTTCTTTTCTCTCAGACTCAGGCTAGTGTCTACTTCCTTAAATTATTATCTCTGGGTTAAAAAAAATTTCTTCTTTTGTCTTTCACTTCTTCAATGCCTGTGAAACCAATTCTTTATGTTAAATTTCTTCCCTGGAATACCTAACATGATATCTCTTTTCTGACTGGACCTTAACTGATGCAACTTATTTCTACAATAAAAAGTCTTAGAAGTCCCCACTTCATTAATGACAGGAGCAAAACAAAGATGAAGTCCCCACTTCATTAATGACAGGAGCAAAACAAAGATGACTAAATATATAAAAAACTAAATGCAATATGAAAGCAAAACTTTATAATTTTGAAGAAAACTTAGGTTCATATTATTATATACTCATGGGAAAGAATTAAGAAAAAATTTTTAAAGAGGAAATAAGCACAAGTTATCAGTGAAACAACTGGTAAATTTGACTACATTCAATATAAAATGCCTGTGTCACAAAAGATACCATAAATAAAAGGTAAGTAATACACTAGGAGAAGACATTATAGTACATACAACTGAGAAACCATTAAAATCCAGAATATTAAATAATTCTAAAAGCTAACAAGAAAACAAACAGTTTCTAAGTCTAATGAATGACTTAGAGAAATAATTAATTAAAAAGGAAACCTCAATGGCTAATAAATATATTTAAAGTTTCTCAATTTTACTTGCAAATATAGAAATGTAAATGAAAGCAAGAAGAAGACACCATTTCATCATGAAGGCAAAATGTAAGTCTGAAAATACCAAATATTGGCAACAATGTTGGGAAAGAGATACTCGTGTATACTGCTGCAATAAAAATTGTTTCAAGTTCTTTTTAGTGTAAATTGCTTGAGATTCTTTGAAGACCAATTTTGAAATATCTAGTAAGGCAAAGATGTGTATATCTCACATATACAACACAACACAACAATTCTAGTTTTATAATACTTATAAGGAGACATGAGCTAGGATATCTGATGTAACATTGTTAGTAACATAAAAAACAAAATAATCGAGATGTCCATTAGCATGAAGATGGATAAATATTTACAGTGACTAAAGTGATTAAAGAAAACTGTATTTCCCAACATCAAAACAACAACAACAACAACAAAACTCCATAGATGCTTTTTCGCTGAAAGTAACAAAAAAAGAAATGCATGAACTCATCTAAAAAGAAGGCTGAGGTGCTATGGCTTGAAGATTGGTTAAGATAGCCTCTCCCTGTTTTGCCTGTATTTCTGCTCTGCCATCCATATTATGTGGACTTATCTTCAGGCCAATTTTCTCAATGCAGCAAGACAGCTGCACAATTCTAGGTCTCATATTCAAATATGACAGCATCCAGCAGAAAATGAAGCCGTTTATTTGTGTGCTTTCAAGAATAAGAAATCTTTCTCAGAAGCCTACCAGTAAGATTCTGCCTGTTTCATTGACTATAATTATGTTGCATGCCCTGCATAATTCACTCACAGGAAATGAGTAAGATTACCATGGTTGCTTAGACAAATTAGAATTTACCCTTGACATGGAAATAGGCTCTCATCCCTGAAAAGATGTACCTATTGTATCTCAAGAAAATTGGAGCTCTGTTAACAAGGAATGGAGAGCAAATAGTTAATGGGCAGACAGCCACCAACTCTAGTTTAACCTGGAATAAAAATAATACAAGATATAGAAGAACATTTACAGTTTTTTGTCCTTGTAGACATTTTTAAAGCACTGAAAACAATAATGATATTGTGTAAAGATACAAATACACATAATGAGTGGTCAAAACCAAAGGCAGACACTTTATATAGTGGCTATTGGGCTGCCCCATTGAAGAATTGGGGTCTACAGTGCACAGCTTGTCTCTCTTAGCATTGTGTTTGACTCAGTGGCCTTCTGGTTTTCTTTAGGGAGAGAGGAAAGGGAATAAGATGTGGAGAGATGCATCAGCAACAGCTACACATTTTATTTATTTTAATAAAGAAGCAAATATAGCAATATGCTAACATTTGTTAACTCTGGGAGGCAAATGAAATCCATCATTTTTAAACATAAAATAGTTTTAGAGCTGAAGCTCAGGGTACACTTTGTTGTGTTCAGATTCCTGAGTGTTGATTATCTGGCTTCTTGAAAAAAGGAAAACAGTATTTCAAAGTACAAATTTGGTACATTTTGACTCAAAGCAAGTATATTTGCTTTGGCAAAACTGTGCGAGATTTATGAATGATGATTAAAATGATCAAAATGTTACCATTTCATTGTTACAATTCCAAAAAAGTCATTCCCCAACATGAATTCCCAGACAAATGTGAATGTAGCTTTTGGCTATTTTTTTAAATTGCAAGTTTGTTTTGGTTTATTCATTCATGTAAATCACTAGGGAACAGGTAAGCTTCTGTTTCCTTCCTAAACTAACCCCTGCTTATGTACACACCCTAAAAGGTCAAATGTGGGCAGGAACCACTGCTTAAGCCCTGGGAAATATATTCTAGGTGATCATAAATATAACCACATTTTTTCTTTGCTTTTTTTCTAATCATTTTTATTTATTAGAGTATGTTTCGACTTCTCATGAAATGGTCAGGAAAGTCACCTTGCCATTTTTTAGTTCCCTTCCATCCTCACCCTTACAGAATAAGGAGCTTCTATACAAATTAGGAGAAACAGGGGTTCACCTAGCCTCTTGCCCATGAACCTCAGAGATCTTTCTTTTTGCTAGGTAGGGACGAAGAAGAAAAATATGTTTTATTTTGGCCATTAAAACTTCACGTTTGGAAAATGGCTCATGCTTTAATAAGGGACCTCCAGCTGATTTTTTTCTGTCATCAATATTCAGAAAATCCAACCAAAAATATTTCCACAGATCTGCAAGTAGACTGGTAAGTCCTCATTTTACATTCCAGAGCAACAGCGTCTAGGTGCCCCTTAACCACCGGAAACACTGTGGTCAGAGAGAGTTGGCACAGGTCTCAGAGCTGTGGCCTCCCTTGGGCTTCTCATTTTCTACTGGCTCACCAACCCATTGGCCAGAAGTAGATCCTGCATTGGATGCTGTATTGGGAGTCCAGGTGGTCTGAAGGGAGAAGGTTTCTTATTCCTCTCACCATCTCCATTTCCACTTCTCAAAGATTCAGGAAGGGCTATTTCTGTACACTTCATCCAAAGCTATAGGCAGACAAAACCTGATCATAAAAAGTGCTGTTACTGTCACTAATGTCTAAATATCAGATTAAAGGAAAAGCCAGTCCTGAATCATAGCATAGCTTTGCATCAACTGGTCTTACTAAAAAATGAATGGATATCCTTTGTTGCTTGTGCTCCACGCACTTACAACCGTATTGCGAATATTATTTCTGCTTGCCAGTTAAAACTTAACTTCCTCTTTCTGAAACAGTTTATGAATATTATGTTATAGGTTTGCATCATTAACCTTCAGACAGGACTGCAGTTTAGTGGTTTTAAAGAGCAATTTAATGGTGGGTGTAGCTTGAATGATGCAGGAGAATGGTATTAGAGGTTGTTCTGGAGACAAGTATAATTGTGCTATTTTTCACTTAATTCAAAAGGCATCTGAGCAGAGGAATTCTACTGTTGACTCACCTTAAGTGAACCGCTCAGCCACTGTCTCAGTTTTCGCTGTAGTCAGCACAAGATTTTTATGCCTACCTGTCACACCAGCATTTTAGAGGGTACCAATGGCAGTGTTTCCCTGACTGGGTTGAATCTGATCAATTTCCAGGCAGAATTAGTTCAGATTTTATGACAGAAGTATTACATGTGATTTAAATATAATTTTTTACTTATAGGAACACCTAGGATAAGTATTCCTTAGATTTTTGTATACAGCCTTCCTCCTAAAAGTTCAAAGCACTTTTATATATAAAATTTCATTTATCTTCACCCAACTCCTGTAATGTAAGTCAAGGTCAGGTTTTAATTATTCTTTGCATTCCATGAAGATGATATGCTATTACTTTATTGCAAGTGAAGATTTCAAAGATACTGTCTCAAAGTAAAATTTAAAAAATCAGTTTCTTTTTCTGAATACATGCATTGCCATCAAGCTTTGGCAGGACTGCACTTGACCTTTTGTACTTTCTATTATCTAAATACTTATTTGGCTTTAGGAAACCAGCCATGTGTGTCTGGAATTATTACTAAATGTAGCCCTCAGATTGCAATACCAGTTTACAACTTTAAAAAAAAGGGTAAAATTGGCAATATTGCGATTTTGAAAAATGTCTTCTGAGTGAAGGCATGGACCACTATCTACTTCAACTTCAACTGGGTGCTTTTGCCTAAAGCACTGTCAGGCTACAGCCTTACACTAATAATATGACTAACTGTAGCCTGTAGGACCAAATATTCCAGGTTACAATCTTATCAGAGGAAGACAGAAATTGCAGAGAGGAGATGAAGGTCACCCCCACACCCCAATTCTATTGCCCTATTTTTTGGGGATTTAAAGACAGACAGAGGAACCCCTCCGTCTCATGGTTGGATCTCAGATGTATCTGCCTTTGTCATAGGTTTCCAACTGGAGAAGTGGTTTCCAAGTGGAGAAGCCTAAATTTCTAGCAGTTCTCAAAGGCAAAAATAAAAATCCAGATATGTTCATTACTTTTATCTAGCTATTCCACAATGTATACATGTATGAAAATGCTGTGATGTACACCACAAATATATATGATTTTTATTTGGCAATTAAAAGATGAAATCAACCAATTAGTTAAAAAAGCATCATATGTGCAAAAATATATAAACACCAATAGTTAATTCTAATAAATTTTGAAGTCTCACATTAATCAGTTATATTCACATCCTTCATTTAGTTGCAAGAATATCAATATAGTACGGTAACACAGTAATCTTATGCTGAAGAACAGCTTCAACTGGCTACTATTTGTAATTTTGAAAAAAACAGCAATTTAATTTTTACTTAATATATGTGGTGATCTTGGTGGAACACAGAAATTGTTTCAAATCTGAAGCCTGTGGAAGAAACTATGGTGGTGGGAACATTGGCTACTTCTGTCATCAGTTTGAGGTCACCATCATCAAGTGTGCAGAGCCCTCCAATTTATAGTTCTCACCTTATTTGGCTTGACTCCTCACCCAGACACCTGAAGATCCTAGAACTTCTGACTGCTAAGTATTAACAGCCCAATAAATGTCTATTAAAAGAAACAGCTAGAAACAGATGGGTTCCACTTCTTAAGAGTCCCACTTACTCATTCAACAGATATATGGAAAGTGACCAATTTGAGCTCTGTGCTGGGTGCTTGGTATACAAAATGTTCCCCTTTGTATGAAAAAGATGCCACTAACTGCCTTCATGGACTTTGTAGTCTGGTAGGAGTGACAGACGTTTATTAAATAATCACATAAAGAGGAGAAAAATTATAATTGTGGTAAATGCTGTCAAGCAGAGGTGCAAGAAAACTTCTACATTGGGATTTGACCTAATCAGAAATTAGGAAAAAGCTTTCCCAGGGAAGATAAACCTGAGCTGAAGCTAGTGGTTGAGTTGCAGTTGACCAGTCAGGGATATAGGGAAGAGCATTCTAGCCAAAAGGAACAGATATATAAATATTCTGTGTCAGGAGGAAGTCTGGTAAGTGGTAGGGCCTGAAAGAAGATCAGTTTGGTGGTAAGACTAGCTAAAACATGGAAAAGTCCGTGAGAAGTGAGGCTGAAATGTAGAATTAAGAGTCCCTCCATGGAAGACCCCTTAGGAAGTTTGCCCTAGCTTAAAATGGAAAAACATTTAAGAATGATGAAAAATACGTATTACATGATCAAACTTGTATGCTCTTTGTTTTTTAAAGAATCACTTTGGCTGCAAGGTGGAGAACAGAGTGGAAGTAGAGAAGAGAGACCAGTTAGAATTCTACTGCTGGAGTCCAGAGCATGGTGCCTGGCCTCTTGCAGAACTGGTAAAAATATAAGTAGACGAAATAAGGAGATATTTGGGAATCACCTTTGAACCCTCTGGTAGCTGCATATGTCCATCTTTGTACGCATTCACGTCTCCCAGGTCAAGAAATATTCCTTGGTTCCCCCAGACTCCACCAGAGGAACCCCTCAGTCTCATGGTTGGATCTCAGCCTTACTAGATGTATCTGCCTTTGTAATAGGTTTATGCATTATAGTCCCTGTTGTGGGCTGTTTTCTTAGCTCTTTATTATTATTATCTTATTTATTTATTTATTTATTTATTTATTTATTTATTTATTTTTTGAGACAGAGTCTCGCTCTTGTCGCCCAGGCTGGAGTGCAGTGGCATGATGTCGGCTCACTGCAACCTCTACTTCCTGGGTTCAAGCGATTCTCCTGCCTCAGCCTCCTGAGTAGCTAGGATGACAGGCACCCGCCACCATGCCCAGCAAATTTTTGTATTTTTAGTAGAGACAGGGTTTCACCATGTTGGCCAGGCTGGTCTCAAACTCCTGACCTCAGGTGATCCACCCACCTCGGCCTCCCAAAATGCTGGGATTGCAGGCGTGAGCCACCGTGCCCAGCCAGCTCTTTATTATTGAGTCAGCCTGGGCATGATGAGTAATAACCAGGGGTAATATCCACATCCATAGCAGGCGTTTGTCTAGACAGGGTTAGCCTCATAAAATTTAAATGCTCCACCTTGGCCACCTGACCACCAAGATTACTTAAAGATGCTATGTTTTATGCCTTAACTCCAGGAAACACTATCATTTGGAGAAAAAAATGGGTACAATCATGAGTTCAGTCCCACCAAATAAAAAATGCTCCATTCTTCTACGATATGACAGGGCTCCCTGATTAGTACTCAGAGAACAGGGATAGGAAAGCCAACCCTAACATCTAGGCTACGGAGCCTGTCAGGATGTCTAAGCTCTTCCAGCGGCTTCCAGTAGGGCCACTATGTGGGTGATACTAACTGAGGTTGTGCAATAGAGTGACCTTCATCCCTCTTTTGATTTATGTATTATGTGCAATGAGTATTTAGCATTTATGGCATAAATAAATAAATAAGTCAAAAATAAGTATCCACTCTGCTTACCCATTCAGAGTTAAAAAGCAAATGAGGTTTAAAAAAAAGAATATATTCCAAAATTTAGCCAAAAATTCAGCGAGAGAAGAAGGGAAGAAATCTGGTTGAAAGCAGAACCATGACAGGACCAGAAAGAAACTGAAAAAAGAAAGAGGTCTTGCTGAGGAGGTAGCATGGGAAGAGTGAGTTGATTCTTCTTCTGGCAGGAGAGAGAAAAAGCTGGAATTGGTGTTTAATCTGATGGAAACAGTGTGACTATGCATGCCCCAGCTGGGCTTATTCCATCTCCTCAGGCTGCTGTGACTGCCCCAAGTTTCTTGAAGTTTGAGCTTCTGCACTGAAAATCAGTCTAGACGTTTTATTCTCAGACTTTCCAGAGGAAACTCAGATGGTAACCCTACCAGCATGTCAAATTGAGAAACTACATTGTTCTCACCTCATGAAAGCCATTTAGGCAATGTCCAAGACAGTTTAAAGGAATGAGGGAACTATTTCTACTTTGTAAGAAAGTAAATGCTTCCTTGAAATTCATTATGTGAACTGCTAAAAAGAAAAAAATAAAGAATGTAAACTTTTCAGCCGCTTGTTTAAATGCTAGTATGAAAACCTATATGCTTTGTCCTTTCTGGGTATATTTACATATTTTCATATTTAAGCCAAATAAAGAATGTAAACTTTTCAGCCGCTTGTTTAAATGCTAGTATAAAAACCTATATGCTTTGTCCTTTCTGGGCATATTTACATATTTTCATATTTAAGCCAAATTCTTGAATTTGAGAGAAAAACATGGAGAGGTAATAAACAGAGCAGAGGACTCGGAATGAAGATAATCAGGTTAAAGCTTTAATTCTAGTGATGTGATCTGGGACAAGCTACTTAACCTCTCTGGGTGCTCGTTTCTTCACTGAAAAAAGTAACAGTGTTGTATATAGGATCTAGAACTTTCTATGTAGAATATTCATTGAATCCATTTAGGATCAATAGCACCAAGTTACCTTTTTAAATATAATAGACCTCATAATGAATATTAAGCATTTTTAAATTGAGAAGCACAATATTAAATGATCAGTTTGGATTTTGTGTTATCACAAGAAGTACTGTAACCCAACAAGTAAATTACTTTCAACCAAATGTATACTTTTTATCTAGAGAGATAATGCAAAACAAATACTTGATATATTTATTTCTCTGGGAAATTTATTTAAAATATTCCTAATTTTCTTACTTTGAAATAATGAAAGATCTCAAGATAAGCAATGTGTATTATATATATATTTTTTCCAGACTTTTCCTTTATATACATAGAAGTTATGAGGAGCCTTTACGAAAATCTTAGAATTTGTACTTTTTAGCTGGGATGAAGAGCATAAGGCATTTGGGAGATAATTCTTTTCATACCATCATACAATATTTAGAGAGCACTGTGCTGCATACTTGGTTGAGGTTGGTAAGAAACATAGGCCTGGACTCGGCTGCAGTGAAGTTTACTGCACAATTATTTCTATTCTCTAAAAACTCTAACACATACAACATAAACTACAGAGATATTAGGAAAATTTCTCTGTTTCATCTTACTCCAAAAGAGCTTATGAAACAGCACAATAAAAATTATAGTCATCACAATGTAGAATAAATTATACTCTCATGTTGTCTCACAGCTTAGAGGAGAGGCCATGGAAATATAAGGATTCCCAAAAGCCCCCATCCCCATCCCCAATTTAAAACATATGGCTTTTCTGAAAGTAAGCAGCACAAATCATTTGTTTTTATCTAAGAATCTACAATACAAATTGTGTTGTAAGCCCAACAATGCACAGCTTATTCCAATGCCATCCCTATACAAAGAGAATTGGCTAGGAGGAAGTTCCAACGTGTATTGCTAATGGTACCATAATCCAAAATCATTAGCATTAGATCTCCATTTAATTATTTTGTTATGTAATTAATTAATTAATCTAATACTTCAAATGAGATTTGCCTGTCCTTCCTTCTTTCCCTACTGCATAGAATTGCCTCATTTAGCAAAAAATAAAAACAAAACAAAAAAAAATTAAAGGATTTGCAATCAAATTTGAATTTCAGAAAACTGACAAATAATATTTTAGTATAAGTGTATCCCATGCAATATTTTGACATACTTATATAAAAATTTTAATATAACTAGGCATCCTTTATTATGTTTAGCAACTCTACTCTCACGGATCACCTCTCTATCTTGGCTTGCATGAGAAATATTCCACGTATGTATTTTTATTACATACAAGAACATCAACTCCAATGTGAAAGCTGGAGAAATTTCATGACTGAAATTCTTCAGGTATAACAACCAAATCTGAGTGAACTACCTCTTTAGGTAGCGAAATAATTGACTACATAATTTCTAAGGATCCCATTCAATCTTATATGTTTAAGTTCCTAAGTCTTATGGTGATCAAATAATAGGCTGACCAAAGCTTCATGAAGGCAGGGACATTGTGCATCTTGTTCAATTTTGAATTCACAGTGCTGCAACCTTACCTAATAGAGGTAACGACCATAGAAGGCACTTAGTAAATACATGTTAAATAAGTAAATAAGAAAAAAAAACGTGGAATCTATTTAAGACAGAAATGACAAAAATAAAGGAAAAACTAGAGAAGGTTGTTTTCAACTATGGGCCCAGAGGTGTAAGGCCCTACAGACACTTCACACCTATGTTTTTACGTACATGGCTGAAGTTGCATCCTAAGGTAATACATGTGGATTTTTAGAAGGATTAAAATTCTTTGAAAAGTTTGGCCCAAACAAACAGGATATTATTTCTAGGTCTCATGTAGGGCTCCCAAAGGATAATATTTTGACTCCTAGCCTAAATCCTTTTATGGTTTCTCTGGGCCACCTGGATATTGTCTTAATGCATAGTTTGCTGCTTTTTCGAGTACTTTGATAGTTAAAGTGGGGTTACAAAGTAGAATCTGTTTATGACTATGGAAAGTCACTTTGACCTCAAGAAATATAAATGTAACAATCAAGAGAGAGAACAAAACAATTTATATTTAATTGGCCTTTACTCAGCTATAGGGGAAATTTGAAGTTTCTTTCAGGCTTTCCTTTTTTAGTGATTACTAAGAGAAAAAGGCTCCTAATATTCCAGTCATGCTTCTGTTTTCAACCTCTTCTCCAAAAGAGTCAAAAATAGAAAGAGAGGAAGTCTAGGAATTCCCACATGGTCCTTTCAGGAGTGATTTACGTTTCAAAGAGAAAGTTACCTTTTTTGTTGTTGTTGTTACCCAAGGAAAGATTGCTTTCAGCTTTAAATTAGGTTGCAGCTTTCTACAATAAATTTTTACCTCTGTTTCTCTCATGCATGTATGTTTTGGAAGGGGGATGGGAGCAGTGAAAGTGAAATTTGCATGTGTCCAACATAAAGCATATATCTTTTAATGTACTTTTTCCACTGCCACTATCTGAAGCATTTAATAAATATGGAGCAATCAACAATAATGATGATGAAGTGTCTAAATGATTCAAATTCATGGAAACAGAAAGCAGAATTGTGGTTGCCCAGGGTGGAGGAAATAGGAATTGTTATTTTATGAGTAAGATATATATTATACATATGAGTTTATTAAGTAGTATTAACTCACATGATCACCACGTCCCACAACAGACTCTCTGCAAGCTGAAGATGCCTGTTTTTCATGGCAGCAGGCAAGAGAGAATAAGAGCCAAGCAAAGAGGGAAACTCCTTGTAAAACCATCAGATCTCATGAGACTTATTCACTACCAAGAGAATAGCATGGGGGAAACTACCCCTGCGATTCAGTTACCTCCCACTGGGTCCCTCCCACAACATGTGGGAATTATGGGAGCTACAATTCAAGATGAGATTTGGGTGGGGACACAGCAAACTATATCAACTGCATAGAGTTGAGATAAATCTTAAAAACATAATATTGAACAAAATAAAGATACAGAATTATATAATTGTGTGTGTGTGTTAGTAGGCAGATAGACAGATACATAGATAGATACAGAATATAACAACTTGCGCTGACATAATAGATATGGCATATGGACTATCTGGGAAGTAAGGCCAGGGAGGAAAAGAAAAAGACACACAAGCAAGGCATAATGTTCACATTTGTTAAAGCTAGATAGGAACATATATTTTCCTTAAAATCTTATCTATACATTTTGTATTTTTAAAGTATTTTACGATAAGAATCTGTAGGTTTTAGGGTAAGGATATTGAGCTGAATGAAGGCATCCCATGCCAGGAGCAAAAGCTGAGAAGAGGAAAACACGGAGGAAAGCCCAGATTAGTTGGTGTTGTTGAAAAAGCTTTAGACTGAAAATGAAGAGACCTGGGTTTTCACTTTGGCTCTATCACTATCTAGCTCCATGACACTGGGAAGATTCCTGAATGTTACCAGATCTCTATTCTTTCATCTCAAGAGTGAGTACTTGGAATCAAAGCATCTGTAGGTTTGTTTTAACCATAAGATTTTATATCTGATGGCTTTTATGCACAGTATAGTATTTTCATCGCTAAAAAAATGGGTAGTTTGATAAAATACATCTGCTTAAGAATGGTGATCACATCAAAGAAATTTCTGCACGCACACACACATACAACCCTCATAATGCCTGATTTTTACTTAAAACCACCCCACCCAGTCTTTTGGGGCTAAAAGATGGCTCCAGAGCTGGGATGGGAGAGTGGCTACTAATGCTAATCTGTGACACAATTTTGAGGTGGGATTGAATTTGGAGTCCAGCTTTCTGTGACTCTCACAGGTCCAAGCTCAGTTTTCTAACCATATTATCTCCTTGGGGAGCATGCTCAGTGGCGAGCTGCTACAGTACATCTCCAGAACATGTATTCCTCAAAAGAAGTCTATTTAATACCATGGAATATGGCAATTGGTAACTGCCTGTCCTAATTGAGGAGCACACAGTATTAGACTATGGGGTAAGTATTTCCTGGCAAAAAAATAATATGGCCACACAAGTCCTAGCACTGCTGAATGATCTCTTTGCCTATGCCAAAGTGGCCCCAAGTCTGCAGAAAGAATTCCCTTCACAGATACCATGCCATCTCACAAATGCTTCTTTTGTCCTGTATGCAAAATCAACTCTAAAGACCGCCCAGGTTTTATACCCTGATTCATTTCTTCAGACACTATTTGACATGTCTTTGGGAGCAACGTCTTCTTCAATAAGAAAAAACCACTTACTTCTGATGACATGAATTCTTGAGTAGGACTCTGACTAGGACACACATTGCCTCAGGCAGCAGGCTGGGTTCTTTGGCTCTCTTTTGAGCAGCCCTACTTTCATGTCCCAGTTACTCAACTTCAAGTACAGCCAAAAATTATCTCAAGCCAAGTTCTTCTGAACAAAAAACATTCAGAAGTCTTGCTTGCTTCAAGCCAGTAGAAGGCTCCAGCCGGATATTGGACCCGTCAAGTAATTTTAATAACTAAAAGAAGAACATATTAGATTCTTGTTCTCATTCCTTATAGTGCTGATGCCACATTCTTATAAGCCATGCCTGTGTGGAATTTTTATATTTTACTTTAAATGCTCTGTTGGTTTTACTGTTTGTAACATATGGCTATATTTCAGAATATAGTTTGCGATCATATTTGTACTCCAAAGACCCACTGAAGTGACTCCTTCATGTATATATCACAATTCTCTATTTTAGGAGAATGTATTCTAGATTTTGTGTAGCCCTCTCTAGTTACTTGTCACTGCATTCTACTTATCTCCTATTCATTTCCCCGTATTCTTTGATATTGTGATGCTGGGTTTATGGTTCTCTTTCCTAACTTATTGAGTATTTATGTGGACAAGTTATCCAAATTGGATTATCTAGTTCCTTTATTTTTTCATTTCTAATCAGTGACTTTCTCCATCTGTCACAACCTGGAACATGGCACCACACAATTGCTCCAACTCTGAACATCACTAATTCAAGTTCCTCACTGCCATCACTAGGCTTTCTAGTTGACATTCATGGACATCATTGTGTCCTTTGAGGCTTTCCAGTTCATTAACTCTTCCATTTTCCTCTGGCCTTTTTTACTGCCTTTGTCCTCTTTTCAGGTATTATTACACAATCCAGGAATTAATTTGATAAAACCATAACTTTTCTTGTCTCTTTTTGTCAGAATAGTCTAATCCCATTTAGAGTTTAGGGGGATAATTCAATTATCTGCTTTGAAAAATAGGCCCAATTATAAATTTGTAATAACAACCCTTATCTATTTCTCTGGTTACATTGCCCTCTTACTTTCTTCAAAGATTATTTCAAACTTTTTTTTTCCATCCTTGTTATGGTCTGAATAAACCCTTCCCCATATTCATATGTTAAAACCTGTCCCCCAAAATAATGCTATTAGGAGATGGAGACTTTGGGAGATGATTAGATCAGGAAGGTGGAGCCCACAGGAATGGGATTAGTGCCTACATAAAAGAGGCTCAAGGAAGCTTGTTTGCCCTTCCAGCCATGTGAGGACATAGCTAAAAGGCACCATTTATGAGAAGTGAACCCTTACCAGAACCCACATCTGCTGGCACCTTGATCTGAGATGTCATAAACTCAAGGACTATGAGAAATAAACTTCTATTGTTTATAAGCTACCCAGTTTATGGCATTTTCGTTATAATAGTCTAAACAAAGTCCTCAACTGCAACTTCTTTCCCAATCTCATAGTATGACTATTTTTAGCTGATAATTTTGCCATTAACTTCACAGAGAAAAATAAAGTATGTGAAAGAATCAACTAAATTGCTGACTGTCCAACTCACAAATCTACCTGGATTTGCATGCACCTTCTTCTCTTCCCTCTGTTAAACTACAACAGGTGCGTATCCTACCTAAAGCATGTCTTCCGTCTGGCATCCAGGCTTTCTTGCCTCCTCCTGGAACCTTTGACTTCCGCTATTTGCCCCTGAAATATCTACTTTGTATTAGATCTTTCCCATCATTGTTTCCTATTCTTCCAACCATTCCAACTATTTCTCATTTTAGCAAGGTTGAACATCTGTATTTATTTGCCAGTTAGGTTCTCTTTTCTGTGAAGATTCCATTCATATATTTTACCCATATTCTATGTAATTGTGTTTTCCTTATTGGTTTATTTGTAGATTTTAGATACAAATCCCTTGTCAGCTAAACATTGCATTGTGTTGTCACTTTGTAATGTGTCATTTAAATTAATTTATCAGATCATTTGTCATGTTTTCATGTTGCTGTAATCAAATTTAACAGGCTTTTATAATTTGTGAATTTTGAGTTTTTTTAAAAAAATACTTTGTTCTCTGATATAATGAAGACAAGTATTTTGTTCTAGAAAATTCAGTGTTAATTTTTACATTAGGGCTTCTTATTTTTTTTTTTTTTAAATTTTGGATTCAGGGATTACATGAATATAGTAGGTCTTTAATCATATACATTCTTTTAGAATAGTATAGACTAGGAATAAATTTTTATTTTTCCTTTTAGTCAATTGTTTAAGCAACATTTTTTGAGTTGCCCAATTTATACTCAAGGATATGTAAACATAACTTAGTTGTCTACTAAATCTCAATCTCAATATTTATGTGAGTCCACTTCTGCACTTTTTTTTCTGTCCCATTACTTGATTTTCTATTCATGCATCAATACAACACTGCCTTTATTACTGTATTACTATAGTATTTTTCTTTATCTTGGTATCTGGTAGGGTGATTTTCCACACCATTTCTTTCTTCTTAAACCCTTTTGACTCGTTTGCTGATAGCACTTTCATTAGGAATTTTAGTTACTAATTTTTCAAGATACAATAAATTTTATTGGATTTTAAAAAGAATTGTGCTGAATTTATAGATTAATTTTGTTTTTATTTATTATTTATCATTATTTTAATTAGCAGATCATAATTGTACACATTTTTGGAGTACAAAATGAGGTTTTGATATATGTATATAATGTGGAATGACTAAATAAAGCTAATTAACATATCATCACCTCACTTATCTATAATTTTTTGTGCTGAGACATTTAAAATTTCCTTAGCTATTTTGAAACATGCAATACATTATTATTTACTATAGTCACCCTGCTGTGCAATAGATCTCAAAGCCAATTCCTTCTGTCTGTCTGAAACTTTATACACTTTGATCAACAACACCCCATTCCCACCCCCAACCCCCACATCTGGTAACGATTGTTCCACTCTTTACTTCTATGAGATTAACTTTTTTAGTCTCCACATATGTGAGATCATGTGGTTTTGTCTTTCTGTGCCTGGATTATTTCACTTAGCAGAATGTTTTACAGATTCATCCATGTTATCACAAATGACAGGATTCTCCCTCTTTTTTAAGGCAGAAGAGTATTCCACTGTGAACGTATACCACATTTTCTTTATCCATTCATCCATCAACAGACACTTAGATGAATTCCACATCTTGGCTATTGAGAATAAGGCTTCACTGGGCATGGAAATGCAACTATTTCTTCAACAAATTAATTTTAGTTCCTTTGCATATGTACCCAGAAGTGGGATTACTGAATCATAGGGTAGTTCTGGTTTTAGTTTTTTTTAAGAACCTGGATCATTTTCCATAATGGCTGTACTAATTCACATTTCCATCCACAATGTATTAGAGTTACCTTTCCTCTACATACTTGCCAACACTTATCTTTCACCTTTTCTATAAAAGCCATTCTAACAGATGTGAGGTGATATTTCATTGTGGTTTTAATTTGAATTTTCCTAAAGATTAAAGATGCTGATAAATTTTTTCATGTACCTATTGGCTATTTGTACATCTTGTTTTGAGAAATAATTGTTCAGCTTTTATGCCCATTTTTATTTGGATGATTTGTTCTCTTGTTATTGAGTTGTTCAAGTTCCTTGTATATTTTGGATATTAATCCCTTATCAGATGCATGGTTTTCAAATATTTTCTACAAACCTGTAGGTTGCCTCTTCACTTTCTTGTTTCCTTTGCTATGCATAAGGTTTTTAGTTTGTTGCCATCACATTTGTCTATTTTTGCTTTTGTTGCCTTTGCTTTTGGGGTCATATAAAAAATTGTTACCCAGACCAATGTCAGCCCTCTCCCCCTAGTTTTCATCTGGTAGTTTTACAGTTTCAGGTCTTATATTTAAGCCTTTAATCCATTTTGAGTTGATTTGTGTTTATGGTGTGATATGAGGGTCTAATTTCATTCTCCTGCATCTGGATATCCAGTTTTTCTAACACCATTTATATTCAAGAGACTGTCCATCCCGCATTGTGTGTTGTTGGCACCTTTATCAAAAATCAATGGACCATAAACACATGGGTTTATTTCTGGGCTTTCTATCCTGTTCCATTTGTCTAAGTGTCTGTTTTTATGCTAGTACCATGTTTTATGATTACAATTGCTTTATAATATGTTTTGAAATCAGAGGGTGATGCACTCAGCTTTGTTCTTTTTGTTCAAGATTATTTTGGTTCTTCTGGGTCTTTTGTGGTTCCATACAAATTCATGAATTGTTTTTCTCTATTTCTGTAAAAAAATGGCATTGGAATTTTGACAGAGATTGCATTAAATCTGTAGATCAATTTGGGTAATATGGACTTTTCAAAATATTAATTCTTCTAATTCATGGATCTGGGATATCTTTCCAAATTTGTGTTTCCTTCAGTTTCATTCATCAGTGTTTTATAGTTTAGAGTGCATAGGTCTTTTACCTCCTTTGTAAAATTTACACCTAAATATTTAATATTTTTTGTTATTGTTATGAATGGGATTGTTTTCTTACTTTCCTTTGTAGGATAATTTGTTATTAGTACCTAGAATCAATCACTAATAATTATTGTATGTTGATTTTGTATTCTGCAACTTTACTGAATTTGTTTATCAGTTCTAACAGTTTTTTGGTGGAGTTTAAGATTTTCTATGTATAAGGTCATGTTGTTAATAAACAGAGACAGTTTTGTTTCTTCCTTTCTTAATAGGATGCCTTTTATTTCATTCTTTTTTCCAATTGCTCTGGTTAAGGCTTACGGATGTACTATGTTGAAAGTAAGTGATGAAAATGAGCATTCTTGTCCTGTTTCTAATCTTACAAGAAAAGCTTTCAACTGTTCATTCCACATTGAGAATAATTTTATCTATGGGATTGTTACATATGGACTTTATTGCATTGAAATACTTTCCTCTGTACCTAATCTGTGAAGAGTTTTTATCATGAAATGGTGCTGAATGTTTTCAAATGCTTTTTCTTCATCTATTGAGATGATTATATGATTTTTAGTACAATTCTTATTATATGACCACTGAGAGATGCCAAGTGTGAGAAGTATTGCTGCTTCTAAGATGCAGAGCCCACATGTAAGCCTAAAGAGAACTCTAAGTGGTAAGGATGGCCTCTGGCTGACAGCCATCAGGACAGTGAGATCTTGGCCCTATAATCACAAGGTACTGGATTCTGAAGATTACTCCCAGAGCTTCTAAATAAGTGCCCAGCTGGTTGACACCTGGTATGGGCCTGCAAATGCAAAAACCCAGGGCAGAGAAACCAGCTGAATCAACAGAACCTTGAGATAACAAATGTTATTTTAAACCACTATGTTTGTAAGATTGTGGTAATTTATTGCAGCAGCAATAGAAAATTTAAATATACATATACGTGTATATATGTATGTGTGTCTGTGTATATATATATTTATATTCACCAAACAAATTTCCCCTTTGGCATTTTTAATGGTTTCTTGTAGATCTGGGCATCACTTGCTTTAGTCTAAATAATTTATTTTATTCTATAGTGCAGGCTTCCTGGAGACAAATTTCTCAGCTTTTATCTTTTGTCTATCTGAAAGTTTATTTAATTTATCTTTGTATATAGAGCATATATTCACTGGAGATAGAATTTTATTATAACAGTTTTTTTTTTTTGGTTTTTCTTTTTTTTTGCTTTCCTTCAGTTCTTTTAAGATATATTTCCAGGGGAGACAGAGTAAGATGAACATAGGCAGTAGCCAGTGAGTGGTTACAGCAGGCCTTGGGTGAGACCCAGTGCTATACTGGCTTCAGGTCTGATCCAGCACAGTCATAGTAGTGGTAGCCACAGGGGTGCTTGTGTCACTCCATCCCCAGCTTTGGATGGCTCAGAACAGAAAGAGAAAGAGTTTGTTTGGAAGAAAGTAATGGAAGACAACAAGAGTCTCTGCCTGGAAACCAAGAGAATTCTCCCAGATCTTGCCCAAGACCATCAAGGTGGTACCTCTACAAGTCTGCAAGAACCATAGTGTTACTGGGCTTGGGTACCCACTGAAGCAGATACAGCTTAGATCACAACATCCAAGTCCTTTCAAATGTCCGTAAATCCTTCCCAGGAAGACGGGCTATACATAAGCCCAGACAGTGAAGGCTACAATAAATTCCTAACTTTCCAATGCACAGACATCAAAGAACATCTATTAGCATCAACACCATCCAGGAAAACATGACTTTGCCAAATGACTTAAGTAAGGCACCAGGGGCCAATCCTGGAAAGACAGAGATATGTGACCTTTAAGACAGAGTATTTAAAATAGCTGTGTTGAGGAAACTCAAAGAAATTCAATTTAACACAGGGAAGGAATTCATAATCATATCAGACAAATTTAAGAAAGATATTAAAATCAAAATAATCAAGCAGAAATTCTGGAGCTGAAAGATACAATTGGCATACTGAAGAATGTGTCAGAGTCCTTTAACAGAAGAATTGATCAAGCAGAAGAAAAAATTAATGAGCTTGAAAATAGGCTATTCAAAAATATACAGTTAGAGGAAACAAAAGAAAAAAGAATAAAGAAGAATGAAACATGCCTATAGGATCTAGAAAATAACCTCAAAATGGCATATTTAAAAGTTATTGTCCTTAAAGAGGAGGTAGAAAAATATATAGTGGTTGAAAGTTTATTGACAGATATAATAGCAGCCAACTGCACAAACCTAGAGAAAGATATGAATATTCAAGTACAAGAAGGTTATAAAACACCAAGCAGATTTAACACAAAGAAAGCTACCTCGAGGCACTTAATAATCAAACTCCCAAAAGTCAAGGATGAAGAAAGGATCCTAAAAGAAGCAAGAGAAAAGAAACAAGTAACACGCAGTGGAGCTCTAATATGTCTGGCAGCAAACTTTGCGATGGGAACCTTACAGGCCAGGAGAGAGAAGCATGACGTATTTAAAGTGCTGAAAGAAGATATTTTTACCCTAGAATAGTATATCTTCAAACACGAAGAAGAAATACAGACTTTCTCAGACAAACAAAAGCTGAAAGATTTCATCAACACCAGACTTGTCCTACAAGAAATGCTAAAGGGAGTACATCAATCAGAAAGAAAAGGACATTAATGAGCAATAAATAATCACCTTAAGATGAACTCACTGGTAATAGTAAGTACACAGAAAAATGCAGAATGTTATAAAACTGTACCTGTGATGTGTAAACTACTTTTATCCTAAATACAAAGACTAAATGATGAAGCAATCAAAATAATTACAACAAATTTTCAAGATATAATAAGATATCTTTTCTATAACTGTTCAAGTATAATAAGAGATAAATAGAAACAACAAAAACTTAAAAAGCAGAGGGATGAAGTTAAGGCATGGAATTTTATTAGTTTTCTTTTTTCTTGTTTGTTTGTTTATGAAAATAGTGTGAAGTTGTTATCAGGTTAAAATAATGCATTATAAGGTAGTATTTACAAGGCTCATGGTAACCTCAAATAAAAAAAATACATTAAATACACACAAAATAAAAATCAAGAAATTAAATCATTTCAACAGGGAAAATCTCCTTCACCAGAGGAAGACAGGAAAGAAGGAAGAGAAGACCACAAAGCAATCAGAAAACAAATAACAAAATGGCAATAGTCAGTACTTACTTATCAATAATTACATTGAGCATATATAGACAAAACTTTCCAATAAAAAGATATAGATTGGCTGAATGTATGTTAAAACAAGACACACTGATTTTCTTTCTACAAGAAACACCCCTAACCTATGAAGACACTGAAAATAAAGGGATGGAAAAAGACATTCCATGACAATAGAAACCAAACACTAGTCGCTATACTTATATCAGAGAAAATAGATTTTGTATATAGACATATTGTATGTCTATATAATGACATATATAATTATATGTCTATAAATGTCTATATAATAGACATATTTCAATACAGTAATTGCTGGAGACTTCAACACTCCACTTTCAGCATTGGACATATCTTCCAGATAGAAAATCAATAAAGAAACATCAGAATTAATCTGCACTATACACCAAATCGACCTGGAGAAAATATTTGCAAACTACCCATCTGACAAGGGATTAATAACTAATCCCTTGTCACGTTACCAGCCTCCATACATAAGAAGCTCAAACAACTCTATAGGAACAAAGAGCCTAATAATCTGATTTAAAAAAATGGGTAAAAGGTTTGAATAGAAATTTCTCAAAGGAAGACATACAAGTGGCAAATAGACATATAAAAAGGTGCTCTCACGGAACCAGGAGCGGTGGCTCACGCCTGTAATCCCAGCACTTTGGGACGCTGAGGCGGGCGGATACGAGGTCAGGAGTTCAAGACCAGGCTGGCCAATATGGTGAAACCTCACCTCTACTAAAAATACAAAAACTAGCCAGGCATAGTGGTATATGCTTTTAGTCCCAGCTACTCGAGAGGTCGAGGCAGGAGAATTGCTTCAACCCAGGAGGTGGAGGTTGCAGTGAGCCGAGATTGCGCCACTGTACTCCAGCCTGGGCAATAAAGGGAAACTCTGTCTCAAAAGAAAAAAAAAAGGTGCTCACGGTCATTGATCATCAGAGAAATATAAATCAAAACTACAGTAAGATACCATCTCACACCAGTTAAAATGACTATTTTAAAAACACAGGCAATAACAAATGCTGGCAAGGATGTGGAGAGAGGGGAACTCTTGAATATTGCTGGTGGAAATGTAAATTGGTACAACCACTATGGAGGTCAGTTTTGAGGATCCTCAACAAACTAAAAATTGAGCTACCATATGATCCAGCAATCCCTCTGCTGGGTATATAGGCAAAAAAAAGAGTACATCAGTATATTGAAGATATAGCTGTACTCTTATGTTCGTTGCAGCACTGTTTACAATAGCTAAGATTTAGAAGCAACCTAAGTGTTCATCAACAGATGAATGGATAAAGAAAATGTGGAGCATATACACAATAGAGTACTATTCAGTCATAAAAAAGAATGAGATCAAATCATTTGCAACAACGTAGATGGAATTGGAGATCACTATATCAAGCGAAATAAGCCAGGCACAGAAAGACAAACATCGTATGTTCTCACTTATTTGTGGGATCTAAAAATCAAACAGGTGAACTCATGGACATAGGGAATAGAGACATGGATATAGAGAACCAGAGGCGGGAGGGGTAGTGGGGGGTTGAGGGAGGTGGAGATTTTTAATGAGTACAAAAAGTCAAAGAGTGAATAAGTCCTACTATTTGGTAGCATAAAAGGGTGACTACAGCGAATAGTAACTTAACTGTATATTTTAAAATAACAAGTAATGTAATTGGATTGTTTGTATCTAGAAGAATAAATGCTTGAGGGAATAGAAAAAATATAAAAGAAAATTATTACATTATTTAAAAAATATATAAAACCTCATTGTCAGAATATATGTAATCAGCAGCTTGGTATTCTAATATTTTGGCCTTATGTTCTGACAGTGATATTACATCAACTGAATAAAGATCACTTGTATCTATCCAAAAAAAGATATTTTTCTAGTAAGAAGCTATCATTCTGATCATTTTTATCTATGTGTAAGCTGTTGGGTTTTTCTTCTTTATTGCTTTTATGAATTTTCACTTAATCCTTGGTGTTCATCTTTTGACTATGACTTTTTTAGTGTGGTTTACTTTGTATTTATTCTATGGGTTTTGCCAAGTTTCTTGGATATATGGGTTAACAACTTTATGTCAATTTTGAACAATTACTCAGAGATAATATGTGCAAATATTTCTTTTGTTCCATTCATTTTCTCCTCTCCTTCTGGGACTCCGTTTATGTGAATGTTAAATTGCTTGATTTTAATCCTATAGATCTTGAATGCCCTGTTCCATTTTTCTCCTTTTTTTCTCTTTGTGTTTTGGTTTGAATGATTCCTATTGTCCTGCTTCCAAGTTCATTTATCATTTCTACTGCTTTGTCAAATCTGCTGCTAAGCCTATCAAATATTTTTTCTGTTTTTCCTTCTGGAATTCTAATTTTGTCAGAGTTTGCACTTTTAGGTTGACTTATTGTAGCTTCACTTAGATTTAGCTAACTGTTGTCTTCAAATATTTTGAAGAAGATATTAGGACTTTTCAATCAAGTGGGGCTTAGAATCTGAACACTGGAAGACTCCAAAGCCCTCTTTATTCTTTACTTTAGTCCATCAGCTTTAGTCTCTTTATACTTTTAGCTATCAGCTTTTCAAAGCATAAGAGATAGTTCTCTGCCTTAGAGTTCAGTGCCACCTCTTTCATCAATACAGATTTTTCTTTTCCTGTAGTCCTGTCTTTAGATTCTCTGAATCCAGGAAAATTTTTCTCTGTCCTATTTCTTCGTCAAGCCCTGAAAGTTTGTTCCAGCACATTTGGTGCAGATTCAAAAGACCAGAGAAAAAGGAGGAAAGAGAGAGAGACAGAGACAGAAAGTGTGTGTGTGTGTGTGTGTGTATGTGTGTGTGTTCTTGGGCTGTCCTACCTGGCCCCAGTCTTCAGTACACAACTCCTGTGCACTCAGTGAAGATAAGAGTTGTTGGGTGGCTATACGCTCTCTGTGGCTGGAGGTCCATAGGATTCTAATCCATCCATCACTCTGGACCACAGGTGACTATTAGAAATTCGGTAATAATTAGCCTGACATCTCTTTATAACGGATTCCCTCTTGTTATTGTGTTTCCATAAATGAAAGCAGCTATGAGTTTCTTTATTTAGGTTTATTTGCATTCTTGGCTCCTTAATGGGTTTTTAAAACCTATGATTTTGTAACGTTATCAGCTTGCTTCATTATTAGCTAGGTAGAACTTTGGTTTTACATAATAGTAAATAAATTACTTTTAAAAGTCCATGACAAATTTATTCTATATCAGAATGTGTGTTATATAAAGGAAACTGTTTATTTTGAAGGAAAAGGGGTTTTATTGGATTTCATTTTACAATATAAATAATATACTTTTCTTTCCCTTTGGATTTAAGGGAATTTTTTTTTTTTTTTTTTTTTTTGAGACGGAGTCTTGCTCTATCACCCAGGCTGCGGTGCAGTGGCACAATCTTGCCTCACTGCAACCTCTACCTCCCAGGTTCAAGCAATTCTCTTGTCTCAGCCTCCTGAGTAGCTGGGACTATAGGCGCAGGCCACCATGACTGCCTAATTTTTGTATTTTTAGTAGAGACGGGGTTTCACCATATTGGTCAGGCTGGTCACAAACTCCTGACCTCAGCTGATGCACCGGCCTCAGCCTCCCAAAGTGTTGGGATTACAGGCATGAGCCACTGCACCCGGCCGGATTTAAGGGAAACTTTGGAGGAAATATTTTTAAGGTATCCCTTGGTATCCCTTAAAATATTTCCTCCAAATTTTCCCTTAAATATTAAATATTTTAAAAATAAATTTAAATATAATAAATAAATTTAAATATAATAAATAAAAATAAATTTAAATATTAAAAATAAATTTTTTAAGGGATACCTTAAAAATACTAGATACATCTTTCCTTAAGCAGTTAATCTTTGTTGGCTCTGATTCAAAGTGATCACAAATTCTGAAATTTCAAAAATTTCTACTCACTTTTCTTTGCCTCTTGATTAGATTATTCCATTCTCTTTAGCCATGCAGGCATTTCCCTCCACCCTTCTATAATATGAACTTTTCTTGAATAATCAATTTATTCCATTGGCACAATTTCCACATGTTGTGGGAGGGACCTGGTGGGAGGTGACTGAATTATGGGGGCAGGTCTTTCCTGTTCTGTTCTTGTGATAGTGAATTCTCATTGTATCGACTCCAGTAGAATGTGTAACATTTGGGTTTCACTAAAGGTGTATTCTGCTTTTGCACTGGAGTCATACACTACGATTTTAAAATCACAACTATTTTCATTATGCATCATTTCTTAACCTCTATCAGATTTATACCCATATGATCAGTAGAGCTTCATCAAATCTTAAATCAAAATAATTCTCAGATAGTGTTGAAATGAATCTTCTTTCATTTTGGGAAATCTGAAGACAAAACAAAAAACTGGGCATCTAGGTCACTTGAAAGAGTGTAGGTTTCTTCAAGGGCTTCTGCTAATCTGTTGCTTTTATTTAGCACCTGGTACTGGTAGAAGATCTGGTATACTAGACATTGATACTTTCTGCTTCAAACCTTGCCTGGCCTACAACTTCATCTACTGAATTCATGGATATTGCACCCTCTAAGCACAAACTGTTTTTGGTTTCCCTGTACTTTGGTGCTTACCCATTCCAGGGGAAAGCAGAAACTAGAACTGGGACTAATCCTGATTCCAACAGAAGTTTTGATCTCAGGCCCAGCCCTGGGCCCAGCTTTAGATAGAATTTCAATGATCCCCCTTTCACTAAATCACACAGTCACTTAAAACTCAATCAATGATTCATTTGGTTTAGCCACCTAACCTTTCAGAGCAAATGGACCTTGGAAACCTGTCGGTCCTTTATAAGTCAGTGCTAATTAGAGGAGTTTCCTTTCCACTGAGCACCTAATTGAGATGAGTCACATGAATAAACAAAACAAAACAAAAAATCCCCGTTTTAGAGACAAATAAGAGTAATAATTTCAGATCAGTCCTGAATTATTACACCAACTAAGGGATTTTGGTCTTGAGATGCTGATAGAGAAGAGATGAAATCAATAGGAAATGATGCAGAAAGGATGTTTAAATGTTGCCAGAAATGAATTTCATCAGCTTAGCAGTTTTGATTAGATCAACCCTTGTTGAGTAATTTTTCAACCTACCATTCAAGATAAAGGAAGCAAATCCTTTTCTATTTCCCAAAATTCAGTTCTCTGTTAATGAGACTGTGAGGAGGATATACATTTAAAAGAGGGCAAGGAGAGGATACCTGCTCTTAAGTGATGGAGAGATTCTTACATTTTTAAGGTATAAAGTGGCCTGGTTCGTAATTTATTTAGGAAGAATGTTGAACCTGATATTATAACACTTGATGTAATATCAAAATATTTAATTCATTAGACATATTTTGAGCACCTACTGTGTGCTAGGCATAATTCTGTTAGATCCAAATAGAGAAAACTTTTAAAATAAGAATGAAATGTTTTATGGTGCTTACATTTAAAGGCTGTATGAAAAATAGCTTCAAAGGAATGGCTAAGTCTTTGTACACAAGACAGCCCAGCATGACTTGGGATGCATTAACTTTGGAAAAATCACACTTTATACTGCTCAAACTTCAAGCAAAATCATGTGTTATATGACAAGGATTTACAAGTTTAGGCACCTGTCTTGAATTTATACTCAGAGTCTAAGTTGATTAAAAAAAAAAAACAGCCTCTTCTCTTGGTGATATGGCTTGGCTGTGTCCCCACCCAAATCTCATCTTGAATTCCCACGTGTTGTGGGAGGAACCTGACGGGAGGTGATTGAATCATGGAGGGCAGGTCTTTCCCTTTCTGGTCTCATGATAGTGAATGGGTCTCACAAGATCTGATGGTTTTAAAAACGTGAGTTTCCTTGCACAAGCTCTCTTTTTTTGCCTGCTGCCATCCATGTAAGATGTGACTTTCTCCTCCTGCCTTCCACCATGATCATGAGGCCTTCCCAGCCATGTGGAACGGTAAGTCCAATAAACCTTTTTCCATATAAATTACCCAGTCTCAGGTATGTCTTTATCAGCAGTGTGAAAATGGACCAATACACTTGGTTTATTTTTTTATTTTTTTACTAATGACAAAAAAGACAGGGAAGTTTTTTCATATTATCCAATTTCACACCTGCTCATGATACATAAAAAACATATTAATATTTTGACATTTAAAATGCATATTGCAATCATAGATGCATAGAATCAAAAGGAAATAATTCTGATTTCATTTTTATTTCTATTCACATTCTCTCCAAGTCAAGAAGATCTTAACTTATTTTTAGGAACACTGTGTTACATATGTTTCCCCAAAAACTTTTGGTTTTGGCTCCTACATCTAAAGAGCTTAAAAGTTGTCACTCCTGTTCTTACAAGAAAAAAATGAACAAACTGGAAATCAGCGACTTTTCTTGGACCCATTAAAGAACTGAGCTGCAAGGCAAACCTCCACCCTAAATCTGGAAAGACAAGTAAATCCAGAGCATCACAGCCAAGCCCTGCTAACCTGAAACAGTAGCCACTAGAGCCATAAACTTGTTAAAACATTTTAACAGTAATTTTGATGAATTGCTGGAAGCTGGTTCTGGACTAGCATGAGAATGAGAAACTCTTGGGGCACCTCAGTCCGGGGCGTGAGGCCCACAATTTCATGGGTTTTACCTCCAAGAACCTCACTGGGTTCTCATGATGAAGAGCCAAGAAATATATCCTTAGAGCTCGGGCAGAGGAAGAGGAAGAGTGATTACTGAGAAATATATCTAGAGAGTCTTTATAGCAAACGCCTACTTTTCAGGGAAAAAGACACTACTAGAACTTTATCTCATCTAAGGTAAGGGCATTTTCTTCTCACCCTCACCCCTTTCTAGGCTTCCTGTCTCGCCTAATGAGAGAGAAAGATAAGAAATATTCCTGAATGTCACAGTCTTCACAGTGGAGGAAAAAAGCCCGCTAAAAAGACTGAAATTTCATCATAACATTAAAGAATGTTTCCACTGCCACACATTGCCAGCACACCAGTAGAGCTCGTTATAATGACAGTGGATTATAGATAAGAGGTCTGCAACATGCAGGATGTCTCTGAGGAAGAGTACTTAGAGAAGCCCAAAGTCATCAGGGAACATTTTTTAAAAAGACATCAGAGTAATTTAAAGCCTCTGACAAATTCAGATACAGCAAACATTGCATAGAGGCCAACTCCTAGTCATATTGACATAAAAGCTAACATTTAAAGGCCATTTGCCTCAGTTCCCATTATTTCCAGCTTTCAAGAAGAAATTACGAGACATACTAAAAGGTAAGAAAAACCACATTCTCCGGAGACAAAGCAATCATCCAAACTAGACTCATATGCCACAGATGTTGGGATTGTCAAACATGAAATTAAAATCACTATGATTAATATGTTAGGGACTCTAATGAAAAAAGTAAACAACAGGCAGCAGCAGAAGGGTAATGTAAGCAGATAAATTAAAAGTCCAAGAAAGAATCAAAAACATTATAACAGCAGTGAAGAATGCCTTTGGTCTCATTAATAGACTGGGCACAGTCTAGGAAAGAATAAATGTGCTTGAAGCTAAGTCAATGGGAACTTCTCATGCCGAAATGCAGAGAAAAAATGATACAAGTAGAACAGAATACCTAAGAACTGTGTGATAATTTCAAAAGTGTTACATGTGTATAACTAAAATATTAGGCAAAGAAAAAGACAAGAAGAATTATTTGAAGCACTAGTAGTCAAGACCATTGTAAAATTAATGAGACCCCCAGTCACAAACCCAGGAAGCTCAGGGAGCACTAAAGCACAGTAAGTACCAAACAAAAATGTCGACCTACCCTTAGTCACAGCACACTCAACTTGCAGAAAATCAGACAAAAAGAAAACCTTGAAATAATTTAGAGGAAAAGAATATGGCATTTTTACCTATACAGGGAAAAATACAAAGATAAGAATTAAAGTGAACTTCTTGTCAGAAACTATAAAGCAAGAAGGGAGTAGAATGAAATAATTGAAGTGCTTAAGAAAAAAAAAACACCAACTAGATCCAGGGAAATTATTTTTCACAAAATGATGGAGAAATAAAGACTTTCTCAAACAAACAAACTGAGAAACTGTACCAACAGCATACCTGTCTTGTAAGAAATGTTAAACGAAGTTGTTCAGGAAGAAGGAAAATGATAATAGATTTACAAACTCAGATTTACATTTAGAGAGAAAGAGCCTCGGATAAGAAATTAAAACAGCTAAATAAAATCTATTTTTTTCTTATTCATAATTGAGCTAAAAAATAAATGTTTAAAGTCATAATAGTAACAATGTATTGGGTGATTATAGCTTATTAATAAGTAAAATAAATGACAGCAATGTCCTAAGGATGGACAGGAGAGAATAATTAGAAATACTTTGTTATAAGGCATCTACATTACAAATGAAGTCATATAGAGTTACTTGAAGGTGGACTTGGATTGGTTAGAAATGTATATTGCAAACTGTAGAGCAACCACTAACAAAATTTTAAAAACAAGTGTAATCAATATGCAAAGAGAAATATTAAATGAAATAATATTAAATGTTCAATTGAAACTAGAGAAGGAATAAAAAAGGGGGGGGGAATACCTCCAGAGCTATTTCCTGGAAATAGACAACTGTCTGAAGAAAAAATAGGTAACTCTGACATACCTTGTCCTTTAGTGAAGAATTAATTGATGGTCAAATATTAGAGGAAATGTTGGAAAGCACAGCATGCCACACTTTGCAACTCTTCTTACAGAACTTTTTTTATAATTAAATTAATTGGTTGCTTGTGTACAAATGTTCTTCTCCAGATTGGTGGCATTCAGATTGCAGAACCTTATATTTCACTGTGTCCTCCGTTTGGTACTTTTAAAAAAACTAGTTGAATACAATTGATTTATCCAGGAAATTAACAATTTATTTAATTCTCTCAAAATCAATTCCAACACCTGTAATCCCACAACTTTTGGGGGCTGAGGTGGGTGGATCACTTGAAGTCAGGAGTTCAAGGCCAGCCTGGCTAATATGGTGAAACCCCAACTCTTCTAAAAAATACAAAAATCAGCCGGGCATTTTGGCAGGCGCCTGTAGTCCCAACTACTAGGGAGGCTGAGTCATGAGAATCACTTGATTCCAGGAGGCGGAGGCCACAGTGAGCCAGATCGCCCCACTGCACTCCAACCTGAGTGACAGAAAAAGACTCTGTCTCAAAAAAAAAAAAAAATCAGTTCCAAGTTAGATCCAGTAACTAGTAACTGGAATATTTAGGTGATTGCTGTGGAAGAAGACAGATATCGAGGTTAAAACACACACACACACACACACACACACACACACACACACACATACACACAAACACACACACACACAGAGTAATTACAGCAGTTCTTCAAATTTGCTATCTTGCTGGTATTTGGTTCAAAGAGTTTCTCAGTAAGATGATCATCTAAAAGTGCTGCTGATAGCTCCTTTTCGAGTTCAAAACTCTTTTAAGGATTTCAGTTAACAGTTTATTTTCCCCAATAGTTCAGGCTTAATCTAATAAACACTGAAAATATATTTTAAAAGTAGATGTTTTATACTGATTTCTACTTATACCATTTAAATCTGTATTACATCAATGAAAATTATAGTCTCCATATTTTTCTGTATTTATATTTTTGTCAAATATAAATAAGATTGTTGTAAAATATGAATAATAAACACTTCAGAAAGGTTATGTTATTTATACTTTAAATTAAAAGCAATTAAATTCAGTCAAAAAATATTCAGTGAGCATTTACCTTCAGACACGTTGACCAATTCTACAGTGGGTTATAAAGATGAGTCAGACATGAGCTCAAGAGGAGTTCAGTGACCTACTCATATGGAAGAACCCATTTCACAACAAAATAGCTATTAATAAAACCAGAAGTCTTTTTCATTTATTGTGTTCATGATTTTTTTAGTAAAATTCAATTAGTCAATTAAAACATCTCCCTGATTTATCAATTTTCTGTCCAACTTAAAGTGCTCAAGATTCAGCAATATTGCCAATTACTATTCCCTCTTTCCCATGCATGACTGATATCACTAAATTATACTGGTATATTTTCAGATTGGCCTTGGGTGTGCCTTTAGAATCTTTTCAAACAGCTGAAGATGTGTCTTGCATTTTATTAGAATTGCCACAGAAGATGAAATTTATTTGCCATCCCTGGTTTAGATTAAAGATGTGTTGTAATCATGTTGTCACAAATAAAAACATTGTGTAGAGTCTGAGTAAATGCTGGATCATATTCTAATTCATTTGAGACATTTGAAGAACTATCTGGAAAAACACAAACAAAGTAAACTGAAAGTAAAACATTTAGGGATGAGTTGTACAGGAGAAGAGGATCAAAGCCAGCAAGAATGCCATAAAGAACAAACATTATTGAATTCTAGAATTCCAAGACATAATATTGTCTTTCGATTAAAAGATTAATTGTCTTCCAATTCATAATATTGTCTTTCAATTAAAAGATTGTCTTTCAAAAACATTAGCAAAAATCTAGAACATAGTATGTCTTGGTACCAGCACAACCATATTCTCTCCGTTGAAAATCATGTTCTAAATGTGATATTATTTCTGGTTATCGGAATGTGTCTTATGACAGATTTCAAAAGAGATTTTTTTCTATTATTTATAAAAGTAGACTTTAATGGGTTGACATTACCTGCACTTGTGTGAATTTAGCCACATGTAGACTGTTACAGTTTATAATATTGAGTCATTTGAATTGGCAGTATCCTAAAAAGTTAAATATTTACCCAAATTTGTTTTTTTAACATGGCTTAAAATATCTTCGATATTAAAGTATGATGTAGCATATAATAGAGCATCTTATAACTCTCAATGCTTCCACTGAGAACAAACAACATTGGATCAAATTTAACATAACCATTTAAAAGGGGCGAGTGAGCTTCCAAAACACTGAAGATAAAAGTGAAAAAATTTGAGAGAAAAGAACTATAGAAAGATAAATTAACAACCATCAGCAGCTTTTATTGTTTTGGAGGTATCTGTCAACCTAGATGTGGGCAAGTGACAGAAAATCTAGTTTTGTCCTGGCAGAAAGGTGCTCTTAGAGAACAATAACTTGCAGAACCTTTGATGTCTCACAGACTAGAGTGAAATGTTAAACTTTTGAAGTATATCTTATATTCAGGCAGTTTTCCCCTTAAGATAAATGCTGAATTTGAAGCTTCATGTGGTAGAAGCCAAAAAAGCCAACTCCCCAAAACACATAAAAACCCCAAACCTGTGAAAAGCACGGAAGAAATTTTGGCAAACTCATGGCTTCAAAGAGACAATGATTTGCTATAAGAACCCAGTGTGAAAGGGGATCTGGCGATCATAGTCTCAACTGAATGAGTTCTCAGTTGAAACCACTAAAGGGCTATGCCCAATTAACAGAGCAGAATTAATTGCACTATGTTCAATTAATAGACAGATTTAGTTTTGCCTAAACTATGTCTAGTATCTACCAAATGCAATTCCTACTTGACTAAAGTGAGCAGTTCTCACCTTATTTGCACAGTAGAAGAAATAGTGAGATAGTAGTATTGGCGTAATGAGATAAATGGAATAGACAATCCAGAAATAGATCAACACATATATACTTGACAAAGATGCCAAGGTATCTCAATGATGAGAGGATAGTCTTTTAAACAAATGGCTCGGAAACAATACCTGTATGATAGATATGCTTCCATCCTTAATCAGAACGTAAACAAACACTTATTTAATGGATCATAGGTCTAAAGAAAATAGCTAAAATTATCAAATTTCTAGAAAAAGTGTGCAAAATATTTGTAACTTTATGTTAGGCAATTTCATTTCTTAGATAGTACTCAGAAAACATCGATCATAAAGAAAAAAATGACAAATTGAATATCATCCAAAGTAAAAATTTCTGATTTTTGAAAGACACTAGAAAGAAGATGAAAAGTAATGCCACATATTTGCAAAACATGAATCTGATAAAAATACTTGTATCAAGAATATATTTCTTAAAAGATTCATATAACTCAGTAATGAGAAAACAAACAATCCAATAAAATGGCTAAACAATTTGAACAAGAACTTCACCAAAAGATTTTAGCATTACTGGAGAAATAGTAAAATTAATATTTTATATTAGATTATAGTAATTCAGGGATAGGTATTATAATCTCCAGCGTAAACACTAAAGAAGAGTAAAAAATATTTGTCTTGGAAGTCAATAGAAGGAAAATAAAATAATAAAAATATTCATTATCCAAAATAATGCAAGAATGGGGGAAAAGAAACCTAAGTGTTTGAGCCAAATAAAGAAGACTTGTAGTTTGCAAATACAAAATCAAATGTATGAATAATTAGAATAAATACAAATCAAATTTAAAGTTTAATTAAAGGGCTAAAATTCTCAGATGCATAACGATACAAATCCATTCTATTCTGCTTACAAGAAACAATTAAATAAGTCATATAATGAATACATGAATTAGGAAAAAAGCAAAGTAGACTTTAAGGCAAGAAGCATTGTTAGAGATAGAGACATTTTAATGATGATAAAATTGTCAGTCCAATAACATGATAAAATTGTCAATCCAATAACATGACAAAACAATTCCAAATATGTAAAGCAAAACTCATGGAATAAAAGGAGAAGAGATAAATTCAAAATAGCAGTGACAAATTATAAGATCCTTTCTCATTAACTAATAGAATAAGTAGAGAAAAAGAGAGAATATTGTATGTTTCAGGATTTACTGGTGATGAATTCACTGTATCACACAGAAACACAATTTAATAAGTTTGGGAAAACTCTAGGTTCACTAAACAAACATTTATTTTAGTTATTACTCAAGTTACAGATAAACTTAAAATTTCTAATTCTTTAAGTTACCACTTGCATTTTAAAGTAATTTAATTTACAAAAACATTTATTTTAAGAAATAAAATCTTCTCAGAAATAAGTCTAGTGCTGCAAATTTTTGTTATTCTGTAAATTGGACATTTATGAGCAAGAACACTCAGATCCTATGATGTAAGACCACAGATATTCTCCAAAATTATATAGTTAATACTGTTATTGAGAATATATTCTAAACTTAATTTTGGAGTGCTACTTCATGTAGAGTTAAATGTAGAGAAGATGTTAAATGACCTGATGGAGCTGAAAACCATGGCATGAGAACTGTGTGATGCATGCACAAGCTTCAATAGCTGATTCAATCAAGTGGAAGAAAGACTATCAGTGATTGAAGATCGAATGAAATGAAGAGACAAGAAGTTTAGAGAAAAAAGAGTAAAAAGAAACTAACAAAGCCTCCAAGAAATACAGGACTACGTGAAAAGACCAAATCTATGTTTAATTGGTGTACCTGAAAGTGATGGGGAGAATGGAACCAAGCTGGAAAATACTCTTCAGGATATTATCCAGAAGAACTTCCCCAATCTAGCAAGGCAGGCCAACATTCAAATTCAGGAAATACAGAGAATACAACAAAGATACTCCTCGAGAAGAGCAACCCCAAGACACATAATTGTCAGATTCACCAAGGTTGAAATGAAGGAAAAAATGTTAAGGGCAGCCAGAGAGAAATGTCAGGTTACTCACAAAGGGAAGCCCATAAGACTAACAGCAGATCTCTCAGCAGAGACTCTACAAGCCAGAAGAGAGTGGGAGCCAATATTCAACATTCTTAAAGAAAAGAATTTTCAACCAAGAATTTCATATCCAGCCAAACTAAGCCTCATAAGTGAAGGAGAAATAAAATCCTTTACAGACAAGCAAATGCTGAGAGGTTTTGTCACCACCAGGCCTGCCTTACAAGAGCTCCTAAAGGAAGCACTAAACATGGAAAGGAACAACTGGCACCAGCCACTGCAAAAACATGCCAAATTGTAAAGATCACTGATGCTAGGAAGAAAGTGCATCAACTAACGGGCAAAATAACCACCTAACATCGTAATGACAGGATCAAATACACACATAACAATATTAACCTTACATGTAAATGGGCTAAATGCACCAATTAAAAGACACAGACTGGCAAATTGGATAAAGAGTCAAGATCCATCAGTGTGCTGTATTCAGGAGACCCGTCTCACATGCAGAGACACACATAGGCTCAAAATAAAGGGATGGAGGAAGATCTATCAAGCAAATGAAATGCAAAAAAAAGCAAGGGTTGCAATTATAGTCTCTGATAAAAGAGACTTTAAACCAATAAAGATCAAAAGAGACAAAGCCATTACATAATGGTAAAGGGATCAATTCAACAAGAAGAGTTAACTATCCTAAATATATATGCACACAATACAGGAGCACCCAGATTCATAAGCCAAGTCCTTAGAGACCTACAAAGAGACTTAGACTCCCATACAATAATAACGGGAGACTTTAACACCCCACTATCAATATTAGACAGATCAACGAGACAGAAGGTTAACAAGGATATCCAGGACTTGAACTCAGCTCTACAACAAGCAGACCTATTAGACATCTACAGAACTCTCCACCCCAAATCAACAGAATATACATCCTTCTCAGCACCACATCACACTTATTCCAAAATTGACCACATAGTTGGAAGTAAAGCACTCCTCAGCAAAAGTAAAAGAACAGAAATCACAACAAACTGGCTCTCAGAAAACAGTGCAATCAAATTAGAACTCAGGATTAAGAAACTCACTCAAAACTGCTCAACTACATGGAAACTGAACAACCTACTCCTGAATGACTACTGGGTACATAACGAAATGAAGTCAGAAACGAAGATGTTCTTTGAAACCAATGAGAACACAGACACAACATGCCAGAATCTCTGGGACACATTTAAAGCAGTGTGTAGAAGGAAATTTATAGCACTAAATGCCCACAAGAGAAAGCAGGAAAGATCTAAAATCAACACCCTAACATCACAATTAAAAGAACTAGAGAAGGAAGAGCAAACAAATTCAAAAGCTGTCAGAAGGCAAGAAAAAACTAAGATCAGAGCAGAACTGAAGGAGATAGAGGCACAAAAACCCTTCAAAAAATCAATGAATCCAGGAGCTGGTTTTTTGAAAAGATCAACAAAATTGTTAAGACTGATAGCAAGATTAATAAAGAAGAAAAGAGAGAAGAATCAAATAGTTGCAATAAAAAATGATAAAGGGGATATCACCACTGATCCCACAGAAATACAAACTACCATCAGAGAATACTATAAACACCGCTACACAAATAAACTAGAAAATCTAGAAGAAATGAATAAATTCCTGGACACATACAAACTCCCAAGACTAAACCAGGAAGAAGTTGAATCCCTGAATAGACCAATAACAGGCTCTGAAATTGAGGCAATAATTAATAGCTTACCAACCAAAAAAAGTCCAGGACCAGATGGATTCACAGCCGAATTCTACCAGAAGTACCAAGAGGAGCTGGTACCATTCCTTCTGAAACTATTCCAATCAATAGAAAAAGAGGGAATCCTCCCTAACTCATTTTATGAGGCCAGCATCACCCTGATACCAAATCCTGGCAGAGACACAACAAAAAAAGAGAATTTTAGACCAATATCCCTGATGAACATCAATGCAAAAATCCTCAATAAAATACGGCAAACCGAATCCAGCAGCACATCAAAAAGTTTATCCACCACAATCAAGTTGGCTTCATCCCTAGGATGCAAAGCTGGTTCAACATACACAAATCAATAAGTGTAATCCATCACACAAACAGGACAAAAGACAAAAACCACATGATTATTTCAATAGATGCAGAAAAGGCCTTCAACAAAATTCAACAGCTCTTCATGCTAAAAACTCTCAATAAACTAGGTATTGATGGACCATATCTCAAAATAATAAGAGCTTTTTATGACAAATCCACAGCCAATATCATACAGAATGGGCAAAAACTGGAAGCATTCCCTTTGAAAACTGGCACAAGACAGGGATGCCCTCTCTCACCACTCCAATTCAACACAGTGTTGGAAGTTCTGGCCAGGGCAATCAGGCAAGAGAAAGAAATAAAGGGTATTCAATTAGAAAAAGAGGAAGTCAAATTGTCCCTGTTTGCAGATGACATAATTGTATACTTAGAAAACCCCTTTGTCTCAGCCCAAAATCTCCTTAAGCTGATAAGCAACTTCAGCAAATTCTCGGGATACAAAATCAATGTGCAAAAATCACAAGCATTCCTATACACCAATGATGGACAAACACAGAGCCAAATCGTGAGTGAACTCCCATTCACAAATGCTACAAAAAGAATTAAATACCTAGGAATCCAACTTACAAGGGATGTGAAGTACCTCTTAAGGAGAACTACAAACCACTGGTCAACGAAATAAAAGAGGACGCAAACAAATGCAAGAACATTCCATGCACATGGATAGGAAGAATCAATATCATGAAAATGGCCATACTGCCCAAGGTAATTTATAGATTCAATGCCATCCCCATCAAGCTACCAATGACTTTCTTCACAAAATTGGAAAAAACTACATTAACGTTCATACGGAACCGAAAAAGAGCCCGCATTGCCAATACAATCCTAAGCAAAAAGAACAAAGCTGGAGGCATCACACTGCCTGACTTCAAACTATAGTACAAGGCTGCAGTAAGCAAAACAGCGTGGTGCTGGTACCAAAACAGAGAAATAGATGAATGGAACAGAACAGAGCCCTCAGAAATAACACCACACATCTACAACCATCTGATCTTTACAAACCTGACAAAAACAAGAAATGGGGAAAGGATTCCCTATATAATAAATGATGCTGGGAAAACTAGCTAGCCATATGTAGAAAGCTGACACTGGATCCTTTCCTTACACCTTATACAAAAATTAATTCAAGATGGATTAAAGACTTAAATGTTGGACCTAAAACCATAAAAACCCTAGAAGAAAACCTAGGCAATACTATTCAGGACATAGGCATGGGCAAGGACTTCATGACTAAAACACCAAAAGCAATGGCAACAAAAGCCAAAATTGACAAATGAGATCTAATTAAACTAAAGAGCTTCTGCACAGCAAAAGAAACTACCATCAGAGTGAACAGGCAACCTACGGAATGGGAGAAAATTTTTGCAATCTACTCATCTGGCAAAGGGCTAATATCCAGAATCTACAAAGAACTTAAACAAATTTACAAGAAAAAACCCCATCAAAAAGTGGGCAAAGGACATGAACAGACACTTCTCAAAAGAAGACATTAATGCAGCCAGCTCACACATGAAAAAATGCTCATCATCACTGGCCATTAGAGAAATGCAAGTCAAAACCACAATGAGATACCATCTCACACCAGCTAGAATGATGATCATTAAAAAGTCAGGAAACAACAGGTGCTGGAGAGGATGTGAAGAAATAGGAACTCTTTTACACCGTTGGTGGGACTGTAAACTAGTTCAACCATAGTGGAAGACAGTGTGGCAATTCTTCAGTAATCTAGGGCTAGAAATACCATTTCAATGAACTTGACAGATTTCCAGGCACATAGTTGGCTGTCAGTAATTATCTCTTCAATTAATAAATAAGTGTAAAAATTCTTGTCTTAAGGAAAATATTAGACATCTGCTTTCATCACTTAAAAACAAGAGATTTATAGAAGGAAGTTTAGAATAATAATAATAATAATAAGGTTATGAGTCAGAGAAAGAAATGATGTTCAAAAGGAAAAACACCAAATGAAATCAAAACATACACATCACACTTTACTTCTAGATTTAAGTATTAAATGTTTATCATAACTATGAGAAAACAAAGAGCATCATGTATCTATTTTACATTTCTCTCTTCAGAATTTCAGTATAATTCCATAACTGTTGGAAACAAGTTTTAAAATTGCATTCCACATGACAGCTTTAAACAATAATATTTTTTCTGAAACAATGCCAGGAGATTTTACATCACAGATATCTATGTACCCAAAGATTCATTGTGCAGAAACTTATTCCAAAATATTCCCTTTAAAATTTACTTATGCATTTCCTTATGTAAACAAAAGTGAAGGCAGTGAGACATAAGAATGAGAATGTTGCTACATTTTTAAGTATACGGCATCTGTTGTATTAAAATAAATACAACATCTGTTTTTTAGTTCTGTGCCATTAAAAGTAGCCTAAAGGAAACCTCAGGGAGTAAACTGTAAGTGGTATACCCCATACACACATATTTAATAATGACTAGCACACAGGGAAGCTGTACATTTGCAAAGAAAATCAATGTCAATGTTTCCTATTCAAACTAATTTGGCCATAGGGAGGAATCCTCAGAAATAGGATATTTGTTATGCAGAAGCCAGACTGAGCCTAAATGAGTTTTCAAAAACAAAATCTAATCAGGGTGCTTTTTGTGCCAGGTGCTTTACAAACATTATGTCATTTAATAATCATCCCTTAAGGTATATATAATTATCAACATTTACAGAGGAAGGAACTGAGACTCAGATATACTGAATAATTAACCAGAATAGATGCAGTTAGATAACAGTGGGGTTGGACTTGAACTGAGGTATAACTCCAAATTCTTCCTGTTGTCCACTCAGGCCTACTTGACAGCATTCTTCCTCTCTTCTTTAATTTTCAATCTTTCTCAGCCTGTGACTATCCCAGTCTCTAAATCCTTCTCAGGATATTATTCCTCCCAACAATTTCCTTCTGCTCAACTTTATGCACTTTCCCTGTAGTTATTGTGATAGACATTACAAACTTGGAAATTCACTGCTTTGTAGGTATCCTTCTAACTAAAGGTAGTCTAACTAAAGGGTAAGTAACTTGAGACTAATTTCTATTTCTTTGTTCTCTTTCTCCTTTACACTTCTTGGTCATGGAATAACTTGGGCAAGCATTTACCTATTAATGTTAAAGGCTAACATGTGAATAGTTGGAAGAATAGCATAATAAATGATAAGGTATCATTTCCAAATTTCTGGTGCATATATTAACTTATTTAAGCATCCTTTTTAGCTCAATGTGACTTCAACGTTTTCTGAATGAAATTAAACCAACAAAAAGGGCCCCCATGTGGAGTTTGCCTCATTAATTAAGGACTGTGATTAATTAAGGACAAACCCCAAGCTAATCCCAAACAGGCCTCTCCTACTTGATATCCATGTGCATTATTTCCTTACTAAATGAAACTGGAGAAGAGATTTTTCTTCCAAAGACCAAGCCCATCATAGACTTTCCTCATCTCCACCTTCTTGAGCTTGGGATTCCAGCATATGTTTATTTAATCTAAATAGTCTTCAGTAAATTATTTAAGTTCATTTCAGTGTGCTCACCCATGAAAGTTTGTAGTAATGCATAATGAGATCTCTTCAAGGATTAAATGAGATTAATTAGAGCAGACAGGTTATAGGGAAAATTCTTAGACAATGTTAAGTTTCTTTCTTTTACCTTCTCTTAGACTTTCTAACTTATTCTAAGTTCTCATCAGTTCTTGCTCTTTTTTCCTAGTTCCCTTTTTTCTAGCTATTTATTTCTTCACTAATACCCTTCAAACTTGATCTGCTTATTTTGAATGAATTCTGCAGCCTCAAGGCTTTCTATAACTGAACTCTCCTATCAGCCTCCTATTTCTTTCCCTTACTCTAGAAACTTTGTAGCCTGGAACTTTATCTCAAAGAATAAATTTCTAAAATGGGTAGGTTGTGGTTACGTAACTCATCTGGAATTTGAGCATGCCGAAAACCTTCATTAAATTCCTATGTCCTGCTGTAAGAGGATAGAGCAGTTCTTTTCCTCTCAACATTACCATAAAACGGCATCATGTCTCCATTTAATTAGAGTCCACTACCCTTGTCTCTAGCCAAGCTAGAGATATTTTCAAACCTACCATGATTTTTGAAACATGGTGTGGCTTGCTATAAGACTCACTTTCAGTAAACTTGATATTTGGGTATATACTATATAAATTATAACAGCAAGAAAATCTAGGAGAATAATTATGGGAAATATTCAGAAATGGTCATAAGTAATAACTACTATCATTGGTAGTAGGGTATAATGCTTAGGCTTAATGGTAATGTCAATGGCATTGTGATTGTGTTGGTTTGGAAATACGGCCCCCAAATCCTTTTGACCCTCTTCCTATCAAGGGCTCTATGTCCTTTACCCTTAAATTTGGGCTCTGTGACTTCTTGAATCATAGAATATGCCAAAGTGACATCGTTCAGTTTTCTAGGCCAGGCAACCAAAAATTGGTAACTTCCATTTCTTCTTTCGTAGTACATTTGCTCTTGGATCCCATCCACTACACTGTGGCTGTGAGGAAGCCAAATTACCTCATGAAGATGCCCTCAAAGAGCTGAACCAAAGGCTCTGGCCCATAGCCCTAGGGAGCTCCAAGTTGAAAGTCAGCACCAACCTGCTAATCATAAGAGTGAGTCATCTTGACAGTAGATCCTCCAGCCTCCAACAGATGCCCTGTGGAGCAGAGAAGAGTCATTCCTATCAAACCCTGAAAAATTCTAGATCTCTAATAAAATGAATTATTGATTCTATCTGAGCAATTAAGTTTTGGGGTGATTTGTTAGGTATCAATACATAATTGGAACAGGAAAACATGCAAAGGGATGTCAGTGTTGCCTAAGGTTGGGGAAGTGAATATTATCATGGGGAAAGCTCTGTGTCCTCTGTGCTCCCTACACCTAAATTGGCTTCGAATGTTTCAGCCTAACATCCATATGTATCCTAACTTCCATATGGATATGAAAGTTAAACAGACACACACATTCAACAAGGTTATGTATTGGTCAGTTGATGAAAATGTGACAAGAGGCTCACAAGAACCTAAGCCTGTATTTCTCCTAGAAACAATGGTTCAGTAATAGTAAAGTCAGCATTCATGGAGACTTTATAAAACATAACTATCATGAACAAGAATCAACTGTAGCTATTCCAATCTAACATCTCCATGATTCTGCCTAATCTGCAGATATGTATGTACATGCACACACACACACACACACACACACATAAAAGACAACATGATAATATAGGAAATCATTGATATAAACCAGGAAACATCAGCCCTGATTCTATTTGGTCTTTTATCGTATAAAATTTATTAAAATATATGAAAAACTACAAGTGCTATTTTATGGACAGACTCACTAATATGGTGTCCAAGTAACCTGTTTCCCAGTCATCTACACCACATATAAATTATGTTATCCACACTTTACCTTTTGAATAAGGCATTGTTCTCTGGATGAGAAGTGAGGATAAATCGTGATTTCCTACATATAGTGTGAACTTAATAAAAACTATGTTAAATTGAAATACATCTGATTAGATAAATACAAGGCAAAGATGCTGTGGGTTGATTAAATGTGGGTACTCTAAATAGACTGGTTAATACTCCAAACCCTTAGCTGTGATTAAAGTTTTTTTCTACCACTCATTCACTCTTTTCTTTTCGTCACTGATAAATCTCATAGGTCCACTGTCAGGAGAAGACCTCCTTCTGAATATGTGATGATTATATGATGAAAAATCTGTAGTCCCAAATGTTAACTTGTGTTTCATTTTCTAAATCTAAACTCAAAATCCTTTAGAGTTGGTTCAAAGCAGCTGAAGGATTGGAAACAGAGAAACACTTAAATCTAACTTTTCCTGCATGAGCTACAAGTAATCATTTACCCTCTGCTCTCTCTTCCAGATGTTCCTAATCACCCCTCATCCTCCTCCCTCCTGCCACACTGAACTTTTTCATGTGCAGCATACTGGAGAAAAAGAGTACTTTGGTCAGACAAGGAAACAGAGCTGAACATGGAAAAAAGAACCATATTCTAATTTTGAAGAAAGTGGCTCCATAGAATCTTAGATTTTCCAAGCTGTGGGGCCTTTATTGTGCTAGGGGAAAAAAGGGAAAATAATACACAAAACTGAATCTATTATATTTTCCCTTAATGGCAAATCTTGATAAAAGAAAATGGAGCTTTAGAATGGAAGGAGCATCTGGGCTCATTTTCTAATGAAATATCTTTACGAATGAGAAACCTGAGGATCAAAGAGAAAATGTGACTTGCCCAAGCTCTCACAGCTTTCCATGACAGAACCTGAAGTAGAATCTAAGTCTTGATGCTCATATTTTAGTATAACTAAGTCAGGTAATAGCAGAGAACACTCAGAAAGAAACTTTAACAGTATGTCAATTTCTTGGGCTATAATGTTGATGACTGTTCTAGGATTGATTGTTTTAAAGATATGGAAATATTTTTTTCTGTCCTTTTTTTTGGCAACAACAGAGCATGCTTTTTTCTCTCCCCATTATTCTGTGGGGAAATTTTGTGAAATTCTGTCCAGTAAAACTGACTGAGGCAGTTGGGAGAATGACCACTGCCTTCATGTAGTAACAGAAGCAATAATCTGTGGTGAGAAGACAATTGGTTGCAGTCAAGTCTCACTGGTACTATGATAGGGGACCCAGTACATTAGAGAAAAGCAGACTAACATGACCCCCAGGTCTCTGGAATCATATAAGACACTAAGTCATATAAGTCCCTTATAACTTCATAGTTATAAGGGACTTGAAGCCTATGTGAGTTCAGTGTTATGCCATGGAGAGTGGAGCAATGGAGCAAGGAAGAACGAGTGGGAAACTGGTGTTTAACTAATGTGCTCATAGAAAACCTGATAATTTTTGGCTAGTTCAAAGTTATGTCTGACCTGAAGCAACTGTTATTGCCTACTGACTAGAGTTCTTTCTGGAGGTTATATGATTCACTTGAAGTGTTTTGCAATACCAAATTGGTTAGCTAATTTAAATAAGGAACCAGATATGTTATTTCTTCCCAAGACTTCTTTCAACAAAAGCTAATTTTCTTTCCTTCCTCCTATCCAAAACACAACTAATAAAATAGGAAATTCTTAATAATTTAGAGAAACTCAGGAGAACCCCTTAGAAGTATAAAGTATCAATAGGACATATCTGTGACTCATGGTTAAAATATGCTTAGTCAGTGTTCAGGGGCTCTGTGTGGCACCACTTCAAGGACATCATTTGTAACATTTTTGTACAAACGGAGCAAGACTATTAGTCTGGTTTGATGAAACAAATCTGAAGAAATGGGATAATGGAGTAGTATCACAAATCAAGAAAGCCTGAACTACGTGAAAAACCTTGACTCATATAAGAAAAATACGAAGAAAAACATGTTAATCAGAAAAAATGAGAGCCATAATAAATTATCTAGTTTGGGGAGAATGCATAACATTCTCGAGTCCAGCAGGAGGGACATATGTCATATTGGTACCTTAGGATCACAAAAATGGCAGAATTGAATCATGGCAGCAAGGAGGACCTCAGATACCTGTTCTTGAAATCTCTAGTAGATCCCTTGTTGGGTTCTTTATTTCCACCTTTCTCAATCATGGCTACATCTATTCCTCATCTGGAGTCAAAGTTAACTTGAAAAATATTCCCTGCCTTTCCATCTCCTGCCCACTCTTGAACCTTGATTCCCACCACTGCATTCTTGATTCCCTATGTGCAGCTCTTTGGCCTTCTTCCTCTTCCTAGAAGATGCAAAGACTACTCACACTTTAGGGCTAGTGCACTTGCTATTGCTCTATGTGGAATATTCTACCCTAAGGTATTTTTATGGTTTAATCCCTCTTGGAATTTAGCTTTCAGCTTAAGTGTTACTTCTTTAGTGAGGACTTTCCTGAGCATCTAATTTAATAGTGATGGATATAACTCCTTACCCATAACTTTCTGTCATGTTATGGTAATTTACTTTGTTTATAGAATCTGTAATTAGCTGAAATTATTTTGATTTTTTGTTTGCTATGTCCTCTGTCTCCTCTCTCTGTCATGTTCTCTGCTATATTTTTCTCAATAAGAGCCTTACTTGACACATAGTAAGTACTCTTTATATATTTAATGTGAAAATCAAGTTACCCGACTAACCCTGAGGTTGCTTTGCTAATAATTTCATCTCTTAATGAGTCCATAAATAACCAAAAGGAGTTGCTAATTTGAATTAAATTCTTAGCAACAAGGGAAAACTGACTGAGTCAACGGATATGATAGTAGCTTTGGAGAATGTGAACAATGTTCTTGGAATTTATAATAAAGCTGTGGAAAGCAATCCTGGGGAACAGCCAGATATCTACTCTGGACTTCAGGAAAGCAAGCCTCAAAAAGTGTAAGACAAATTAGGAATGACCACATGGCTAGAGATTCAAAAGAGAAGACTGCTTCAGGAGATGAAAGAATAACAATAACATTTTGATAATACAGTTACTGATTACATTTTTTAAAACAAACAAAAATTGGAACCCTAGGTACTGTCTAGGATGAGGTCATTTTTAAAAAGACATGTACAAAAGTCAGAATAAATGGTGTATAGCCAAAAATAAAAATACAAGAGTTCCATAAACCATAAAAATATAAGAGTTCCATAAACCATAAACTCTTATAAAAATATAAGAGTTCCATAAACCATCAAGTTGCAAATGGGCCGTGGAAAACAAAATACAAAATACAGAACTTAAATGATTTTTTTAAAAATTAAAGTTTGCTCTTCCCACAGTGAAAAGAACATGTAGAATCAAATTAATTTGAGAGAGACAGTGTAACATTAGCGTAACACTAAACTCTTATTGTTTTCTTCCAACTTTCATATATAGAGAAAGATATTCAGTCCAAAAAAGGAAGAAATATGGAGAAGAGGAAAATGAGGCACAAGATAAAATAAGACAAATTAATGGTGAGATCAATATAGCCCAGAGTATTAAAACAACTTGAAGTAACACAATGTTTAAGGAATCACACTGAATAACAAGGAGACAAAGAAGGAGCCTTATCTTAAAGTTCACAATGAATAAAATGAATTTTTGAAACTAGAGACCTATTAGTTTGTATCTTTCATGATAAAGTTCTAGGGCTAGATGGGGTGTATTCCATGAACTAGGAACATGGCATTATGTTAATATAAACAAATCCAAACAACTGCTAAATGGGTTTTCTTATACAAATAAGCTTGGAAAATGTTGGATTAATTGAAGTTAAAGAAGGTTTTCCTTTATTTACTGCAAGATTCACGGTTTATAACGTGCAATCTGCACTGAGACTTTCCAAGAAAAGGCAGATCATATGTGGTGTTTTTAGTATCTCATGGAACTAGTACCTTAAAGAATATACTTTGGGAAACAGTGTTCTGGTGACATGCTGCAGGCTTTTATACTTTCATATATTGTGCTCCACACTTTTGCTAATGACTTAAATAAGGACAAGATGGCCTGCTTATCACATCTACAGCCAACACAAAGCTAGGAGAGACAGTTAATATGATGGATGGCTAAATCAAGTTTAAAAAAATATTATGACACGTTGGAATATTGGGCTGAAACTAACAAGATAATAGTGGTCTCCAAAATTATCTCATATGTACAAGACAGGAGACACCTGGCTTAATAATAGTCATTTCTATCAACAAAATCTAGAGAGCTACAAACTCAATATGAGCCAACAGTGTGTTGCCTTTGCAACAAAAACAATGTAGTAAAACTGTTATACTGGGATGTCTTAACAGAAGAAAAGGGCTTAGAGGAATTCCTAACTCTGTTGTCTTCAGTACTGGTCAGGCAACATTTGGAAGGTGGAGTGATGGAAATATGCTCACTTGAAAGCTACTGCACCTATCATTATCCGTTAAGACCTGGATTCTACATTAATTAAACTCTAAATCAACCTTGATAGACACCTACTATAAAGAATAACTCTTGGCTGGGTACAGTGGCTGATGCCCATAAGCCCAGCCCTTTGTGAGGCTGAGGCAGGCAGATCATGAAGTCAGGAGTTCGAGACCAGCATGGCCAACATAGTGAGACGCCATGTCTACTAAAAATACAAAAATTAGCCAGGCATGGTGATGGGCGCCTGTAATGCCAGCTACTCAGGAGGCTGAGGCTGGAGAATCATTTGAATCTGGGAGGCAAAGTTTGCAGTGAGCTATGACCATGGCATTGCACTCCAGCCTGGGCAACAGAGAGACACCCCATCTCAAAAAAGAAAGAAAGAAAAAAGAACAACACTTAAATATGGAGCTAAAATAATGTATATAATGTTTTCAAGAGGAATAAAAAATTGCTCATTCACATTAAAAACCGATTTTACTCAAGAGGAAAAGAAAACATAAAGAATAAAATACCAGAAGTCATCATCAGTCCTAAAATAATGTTTCTACTTATTGATCACCCCACATGTGCACATATTGCTTCTAATCCTCAGAAAAACTCTGCAAGGTAGATATTATTAATCCCTATCAACAGATGAGGAACTGGGAATGTCGATGTAATGCCAGCCAGTAAGTCGCTGAACCTGAGTACAAACTCAAATTTGTCTGACTCTTGTGCTCATGATATTTCCTCTACAGCACTCAATCGTCTGCTAGGGAAAGGAAGGCAGGCTTGGTCAGATTGTCCTTTTCCATGCATCAATCTCTATTTTATAATAGAAAAAAATCACAGAATGTAAATTCCTCAAGGAAAATGACCCTACTTTATACCATTCCTACCCACTCCCACTGCAACCAGTATAGCAATAGTATAGTATATAGTAAGCAATTTAATCCAATTCAAAAAACATTGATTCATTCAGCAAATATTTATGAAAAGTCTACCATGTGAAGGCATTATTGTTGGCCATGAAGATACAACAATGAAAAAAACATGCAAATTCCCAGCCCTCATGAAGCTGATTTTATAACAGGAGAAATTACAATGCCATGAGAAGCATATGAAAGATACGTTTATTCTTGGCCACTATATAAAAATTATTTAAAATTGCCCATTAAATAATTGTTTTTAGGACTGTGGATTAGTTTCTATTGCTGTATGACAATTGGCCACAATCTGTAAAACAACACTTATTTATAATCTCACTGTTTCCATGGGTCAGGAATCTAGCACTACGCAGCTGAGTTCTCTGCTCAGAGTCTCACATAGCTGAAATCAAGGCGTTGCCTTGGGATGCTGCCTCACCTGAAGCTTGTGTTCTTTTCCAGGCTCATTCAGCGTGTTGCCAGAATTCAGTTCAGAGATTGTAACATTGAGGTCCCTGTGTTCTTGACTGATGTCTAGGAGGCCCCTTCTTGATTACTGTGAAGGAGCTCCTAGAGGATATCTGCCATTCCCCAACATGTTGGCTCTCTCTCAACATGGCAGGTGCCCATTCAGGGCTAATAAGAAAAGGTCTCTGCTGCTTCTAATTTCTGACTTCTGTCCTCGACCTCTAGATTCAAATTTATAGGACTCAGGTGATCAGGTCAGACCCACCCAGATCATCTCTGTTTTGATTAACTCAAAGTCAGTTGATCAGTAAATTTAAGTACATCTACAAAATCTTCAGTAATTAAAATCAAAATTTACAGTGATTAAACTCCATCATTAAAATTAGTAATCTTAATTATCTCTTCAGAAATCTATTTTGCTATATAATGTAACATAATCAGAGGAGTGATAGCTCATCATATTTTCATCCATCCATGCTCAAAGGAAGGAGATTATACAAGCACGAGTCATTTGGGGGTCATCTTAGAATTCTGCCAATCACAAGCTGTAAAGGAGTTTGAGAATTCATTTCTTCCAATTTCTTGCTTTATATTTTTCATTCATTAATTCACTCATTTAATATATATTTACTGAACACAATTACATGTGTCCTAGGTGAAGAGATGGAGTTAAGTAAGTAAGACAGAAGTCATTGCTCTCAAGGCCCTAAAAGTCTAAAATAATTCAATAAATTGGGCCGGGTGCGGTGGCTCACTCCTGTAATCCCAGCATTTTGGGAGGCTGAGGGGGGCGGATCACTTGAGGTCAGGAGTTTGAGACCAGCCTGGCCAATGCGGTGAAGCCCTGTCTCTACTAAATATATATATATTAGCCAGGCGGTGTGTTGGCATGCACCTGTAATCTGAGCTACTCAGGAAACTGAGGAAGGACAATCACTTGAACCTGGGAGGCAGAGCTTGCAGTGAGCCAAGATCACACTGCTGCATCCAGCCTGGGTGCCAGAGCAAGAGTCTGTCTCTAATAATAATAATAATTCAATTAATAATAATTCAATTAATAATAGTAATAATAAAACAGTATGATAACAGCAATAAAAGTATGTAAACATACAGATTTGGCACAGAGGGAAGGATCAATCATCTAGAAGGGCCTGAGAGCATTGTGAATATGATGCAGTAACTACATATTAGTAAGTGGACTCAAACCCTTCTGAATAAATAATCTTTATTTTGAGAGTTTCATAGAAGGACTTACCATGATGACATATTCTCTCTTACTAATATTAGCTTGTTGTCATTAACAACTATGAATACTAAAATTTCCCACTTCTGAGATGTGCCTTACAAGGTGCGGCTCCCCACTCCAAGGGCTAATCAATTTCCAGGTATGTCTGTAAAGTGAAATTGATGAGTCTATGGAGAGGTCTTTATCCATCCATGAATGCAGTCAGAAAGGTCTCATTTTCTGTTAACAATAACACTATCTACTGGCTTTATTACTTTCTTCCATATGTAGGTTGGAAATACAGGTTAAGTCATACCACCAGTACATCTGTAGCAAGATCTCACAGGGGAATAAAAAACAGTGAATGCATTCATTTCTTGGCTTACATATGGGGGAAGTACATGAATGCCTGGACTCCGAAGGGACGACTTTGTACAGTTCTGTTTGTAATTACATATGGTCTGTATAAACAGATGAAGGGTCTTTGGCTTCCCTTAGACCAAGAAGGGTAGTGAGATTCTAGCAGCCAGAAACAAAACACTGAAGGTTGGCTACAAACAAGTTTGATCAATGGTCTGAGAGCTTCAATTCGCCATTCTATTTCCTTAGCAAGCACTTCATCTTGTGCCAGCCACTGCTGTGCATGACGTTGATTTTAGGGACTGGCTATTCATCATCTTTTGGTTTTCTCTCCAGGCACAAGGGTGCCAATAAGGCTGCTTATTGCCTCAGGATAGCAGGTGGCAATGTTGGCAGTTAAACAGTCAGCGAGACGTCAATCTTACTTTTATTGCTCTGTTCCAGAAAACCACAGAAGTGAATGAAAGCACATTTCCCCACCTCTCAAGTTTTCTAAACTGTTACATTATTTGGAAAAAAGAAAAGCTTTGCAACATAGAAGTTTCTTTTAGTTCAGAGATTCTACTTGATATTTATTTCAAGAACAAATGAATGAATTCTTCATAGATTCTGCTAATATATCAAGGAAGATTTATCTTTTTCTGTAAAAGCAAATATGGCCATTGTCTTTTGCAGTAAGATTTTGAGTGATTTACTGTTTCATGGGTTGATCCACGTGTGTCATCTGCAAGGTTTCATATCATCCCAGACTAAAACGAAACAAGATGAGAACAGTGTTAATTCTATGCCTAGATCCTCTCAGAATCCCTTTTGGTTTCTTTCTGTGCTCCCACCCCTTAACTCCTCCATGCGGTCCTCCCAAAGGTTTACTCCCACACTTTGCTTCAGAGGACTGTCGATGAGCAACTAGAGCTGCTCTTCCCAGAGATGTAGCGTGCTGGGAGATATTGTTCCCAGGGTAGCTCACAGTTTATGACATCAGCTCTGTGTTGTAATTTCTGTTCTACCTTACCTTAGACAAAGGCTAAGGTTTGAGACATGGCTTGGCTTCTTCCCTTCTATTTTCTCTCATTAGCTTCTATTAGAAGAACTTCCTTAACAAATCTACTCATTCAGATAAGTATTTAAAGAGATCCCTCTAGCTGTGATATGCAGAAGAGAGAGTTGGCCAAGATTACATGAAAATAAGACTGGCCTTCGAAATATTGAGCATATCATACTTCTTTGGGTAGAAACACTTCGCGGGGGGGAGGGGGGGGCGGGGCATGCAGTGCCACCTTCAGTCAAAGCAGAAACTCCTTCTAAAGCATCCATTACAGAGAATCATTCAGCTTAAGCTTGAAGATCTGGAAGCTCATTCTCTTACAGAACAGTTTTTTTTTAATATAGTCACACCTGTTAAAAACATCTTCCTATAATAGGCTCGAATGAGTCTCCCATGAGTTTTGCCCATTGCTCCCAGTTCTGCTGCCTATAATCTCACAGATGAAAACTGATTCTTTTTCCACGTATGTAATGGTTAATTTTATGTGTCCATGTACCCCCTGAACTTAAAATAGAATTGAAGAAAAAACAAAGAAAAAAGAAAGTGCTACTCCCCAAAATAGATTGTTCCCATACCAACAAATTGATGCCTGCATTCTCTCGAGTGTGCATTATTGTATACCAGAATCACTATGCACAAACATGACAAGAAAGGATCTATCCCAAAAGTATTTATGGAAGAGTTTAATATCTGCCTCCAACAAATACTTGGCTGTGTGGTTAAGGGTCAGGATCAACGTCATTGCATTACAGTGAATGTAACGCAGGGAGCCTTCTTCAAGAGCTGCACTGGGGAGAAGCTTGGGGATGATCTTCCCCTAAAACTGATGCAACACAAATCAAAACCCACACACAACTTTAAAGACATCAGCCCCAGGATAGCAGTACTTAGGATCACTGCCCCTGAGATTACAAATCCAACTGGCAAAATGATCCTTGAAAGTCACTTACATGCAATAAATACATAAGATAATGAAAAAAGAAATTATGTGTCAAGTTTACTGGGCCACAGGGTGCCCAGACATTTGGCCATATATTATTCTGAGTGTGTCTTTGAAGGTGTTTCTGGATGAGATTAATATTTAAAAGAATGAGTAGAGTGAGTAAAGCAGATAACACTTCCTAATGTGAGTGGACCTCATTCGATCAATTGAAGACCTGAATAGAACAAAAAAGCTGAGTAAATGAGAATTCCTTAAACCCTGATTGCTTGGAATATTGGTCTTTTTCCACCTTCATCTCAAACTGAAACCCAGCTCTTCTTGGGTCTAGAGCCTGCCAGTTTTTGAACTGGAACTACATCTTTAGCTCTCAGGTCTCCAGTTTGCCAAGTGCAATAATGCATATACTACATACATACATACGTGCATACACACATATACACACAAACACAATTTATTCTGTTTTTCTGCAGAACCTTGACTAATATAACAACCTGCAGGTAGGAATATCCCTATGTAGTCTAATTTAAGATCTACTGATATCTCAAATATATTTCATCCCCCTTGCCCAGCAGAAATCTTTGGAAATCATAAGTACAAATGAATAACATGAGAAAATAGTACATTAGTTAAAGATTAACTTTTGTTTTACTCTTATCCTAAATTTTATCACCTTTTGAAATAGAAGACACATGACTAAAGCTCTAAAGAACTGGGTTGTACTCCAAGAATTAAACTAAGGTTGGGAGACCTTGAGGAAGTCATACCATCCATCTAGGACTGCCACTTTTTCTTCTATGTCAAAAGAGCTTTGAGTGGGTGAGATACAGGGAAGTATATTTTAATTTGGGAAGTAGAAGTCTTGATAAGAGAATTAATACAGGAAGTTGGGGTCTGGTAGAGTCTCATAATTGAGGCTTCTGTAAATTCTGGAATGGCATGAGGTGTTTGAGATAAGGAAGGGTGCAAGAGGGTGGAAAAAGACTTCTGGTCATCTTTTTTTTATTTCTCAGCCCATAAAAGCTCAGCATGAAAAGAAATTTCCACTGATTATTTTGACTGATGCCTAGTTTACACATACTTCTAAAACAAATTACTAAATTTAATATCTTTGTCTGTGCATTTTAGACATAAACTATTGTCTTTGATTACTTTTTATGTGGTGAATCCAGCTGTTAAGAACAGAATGAACAGAGTGTTTCTTGGCTACGAAACAATTGCTAAATCATACGTTAATATCTGACTTGGTTGGCAACTTTAGGATAAAATTCTCTAAGAGTATAAGTCAAGGAAATAAAACCTCATGGCCTTCAATTACGATCATTCCTGTAGGCCAGGCTTTTAAAGCTATGGAATAGAAAGATTGCACATGACTAAAACTTGCAAAGAAGTTTTGTGTTTTAGCAATAGTTATTTCCTGAGAAAAATTAATATCTCCTTGAGAAGATTACTTTCATCTTTTTAAAATCTTGGCCATTTCTCTTTATGTATAACTCAAAAATTAATGGGTTAATAAAAAAGATTTGGAAAATGGTAACAAGCACTGAGCTATTTGAAGATCTAGACATCTTAACTGGATTCATTTACTTAACTAACACCACTCTGCATTTGATAGTAGTTTTCCTTTGGCTACACACCAACAGCATTTCTAACTTCAGTCAACTTTATTTATACACAAATTCTCTGAAGAGAATGTGTATCATTTCAAATTTATGGCCTGAAATTATTTTAATAATCTTCTATCATACCAAATTATTATTTAAATCTTGTCCTAGATTTCCTCATCTTTCACTTTTTCTATTTATTTTTATATATATATATTTTATTATACTTTAAGTTCTAGGGTACATATGCAAAACCTGCAGGTTTGTTAAGTATGTATACATATGCCATGTTGGTGTGCTGCACCCATTAACTTGTCATTTACATTAGGTACATCTCCTAATGTTATCTCTCCCCCCTCACCCCACCCCATGACAGACCCCAGTGTGTGATGTTCCCCTGCCTGTGTCCAAGTGTTCTTATTGTTCAATTCCCACCTATGAGTGAGAACAGGCGGTGTTTGGTTTTTTTGTCCTTGCGATAGTTTGCTGAGAATGATGGTTTCCAGCTTCATCCATGTCCCTACAAAGGACATGAACTCATCACTTTTTATGGCTGCATAGTATTCCATGGTGTATATGTGCACATTTTCTTAATCCAGTCTATCATTGTTGGACATTTGGGTTGGTTCCAAGTCTTTGCTATTGTGAGTAGTGCCGCAATTTAGTTCTTGGACTTCAACCCATTCTTCTGAGCTTTAGAAAGGTGTCTTTTATTTTAAAAGATGGTGTTATAGGCGTGGGCAAGGACTTCGTGTCTAAAATATCATCTTTTAAAATAAAAGACAACTTTCTAAAGCTCAGAAGAATGGGTTGAAGTCCAAGAACTAAATTAAGGCTGGGTAACCTTGAGGAATTCATAACACCTCTTTACGATTGCTGCTATTCCTTTTATGTCAAAATGGGCTTTAAAATATAAGACCTCTGAAATCACTCTCAACCAAATGATTCTACAATTAAAATAGGTTCTGTCAATAGAAGTTATGTGTATACTCTTATTTAGCAGTATTTACTTTTTAAAAACTTAAATGTAAAAAGTATAAGCATTTTCTTTTACCTATTCACAATAGCAAAGACATAGAATCAACCTAAATTCCCATTGGTAGTAGACTAGATTAAAAAATGTGGTACATGTATACCATCGAATACTGTGCAGCCATAAAAAGGAACAAGATCATGTCCTTTGCAGCAACATGAATGGAGTTAGAGGCCATTATCCTAAGCAAATTAACATGGAACAGAAAACCAAACACTGCATATTCTCATATGTAAGTGGGAGCTAAACATTAATATATATGGGCACAAAGAAGAGAACAACAGACTGTGGTGCCTACTTGAGGGTGGAGGCAGGGAGGAGGGTGAGGATTAAAAAATGACCTATCAGGCACTGTGCTTATTACCTGGGTGATGAATAACCTGTACATCAAAGCCCCATGACACACAGTTTACCTATATAACAAACCTGCATGTGTGTCCCTGAACCTAAAATAAAAGTTAAAAAAAGAGAAAACATCATGCTTAATGAAATAAGCCAGACACAGAAAGCCAAATATTGTATGATTCCACTTAATATGAGGTTACCCAGAGTATTCAAATTCATAGAGACAGAAAGCAGAGTGATGGTTGCCATGGGCTGGAAGACAAGAGAAAATGGGGAGTTGCTGTTTAATGGAGACAGGGTTTCATTTTGGAAGATGAAAAGAGTCCTAGAGATTGGCTGCACAATGTAAACGTACTTAACATTACTGAGCTCTATGCCTAAAAATTATTAAGATGGTGAATTTCACATTACATATTTTACAATTTTACATTAAAATTAAAAATATATTTAATACATGAAAAATAGAAATACACAGAATAAAGCAAAAAAGCAAGCATTATTTTCATAAATACTGAACAAGTTGGTCTAAGTGAGAAATAATTTTTTAAAAAACGGAATGTATGTTCCTTGGCATAATAGCCATAGCATATTAACTTTACAGTTGGTAGCTTATAAAGTTGTGGGAAATGTCAGATGTGGGGTAGGAAAGACATCTTCCCTTCTTCACACAGTGTTCTGCCTCTAAAATTTAGTAGGCTCAGCCTCACACCTTCCTGAGATCTTAAGTTAAAGCAGAGTTTATCTCCCCATTTCAGATTCCCTATGAATACTGGGCTCACATCCTAGTTCAAGTGGGAAATTAGAGCTTTTTGTTGAATTGTAAATGAAACTGTGTGGTTTCAACTGATAAGGAGGATGACTGCCAGGCCACTGGCACACCCACACAGTGTCCAGAATTTGCTATGTATTTGCAGCAAAGGTACCAATAATTATCCAGGGAATGCTCCTGGAAAGCACGTGGTGATTTCTCTTCTCTTACAAACATCAGACCCGATGAAGACTACAGTAGGGCTTTTATTTGAGTGTACACATGTAAAAGAACAGAAAGAATCAGCATACACTGAGAAAAAAAGGGTATTTGAGCGTGAATTCCTCACACCAAATTAACCTCTTTTATCTTTTCTTTTGGTTTCTAACATCCTGAGCATAAATATATATGTCTTATTTATTGAATGATCATATTTTGAGTGGCTACTGAGTCTATTTTAATGCAGAAGATGCAAAGACGTATGTTACAAACAATGCCTTTAAAGAGACAATTTGAAGAGAGGAATGTAAAGGTCATTTGGCACAAATGCAGCATTTCAAGTAGGTATTAAGTGCAGTGATCACACAGAACCACTGAGGTAACGACAGCCACACATACAAAGGCATGTAGGACTAGAAAAGCCATGTCTTTTGGGCAACTGAAGAAAGTAGTTTGGAGATGAAGGCATGAGAGGAAGCTAGCAAAGAAAATTGGAAAATTAGGCAGGTATTAGGCAGCTATAACTGATTTCAAGCCAATTTATGACACAGACATATATTGTTATTGGATGTCAACAGCAGAAATGGATATCAAACAAAGACACTTTTATTCTCCAAAATTATTGGTGACAAGTTTATCTATTTTGTGGTAAAGTTATATACTTAGGTTTTCTACTTATACAGAGTTAATCATTCAGACTCTGCAAGAAACCAAACTGAAACAAACAAATATAACTTAAACCCAAATTAATCAATTCCATTCATTCTTCTACTCAAGGACATGTTATAGCATGAGCATAATGTTAAGTCTGAACTCTGCTATTTGCCCTGTTGGTCTCAGTTCCAGAGCATCTCTCATACAGTGAGTATTTCTCCTTATTTATTTTATTATTATTATTATTTTTTTTTGAGACAGAGTCTTGCTCTGTCGGCTAGGCTGGAGTGCAGTGGCACGATCTCTACTCACTGCAACCTCCGTCTCCCAGGCTCAAGCAATTCTCCTGCCTCAGCCTTCTAAGTAGCTGGGATTACAGGCGTGTGCCACCATGCCTGGCTAATTTTTGTATTTTTAGTACAGATGGGGTTTCACCATGTTGGCCAGTCTGGTCTCGAACTCCTGACCTCAGGTAATCCGCCCGCCTCAGTATCCCAAAGTGCTGGGATTACAGGCGTGAATTTCTCCTTATTAATTAAGATTGTGAGATAAAGCATATCCTTATCAGATTCACTATTTCTCCTTACTAGATTGGGATTTTATTTTAAAAATATATGTATGTATCTATACACACACACACACACACATATGTAAATAAAGCAATTCTACACAATCTAAATGCAAATCCACTGCCTGATGCTTAACCAAATATAAATATATAAATATATGAATATACAAATAAAATAAATGTAAGTAACATTCCTATGCTGGAGAAAAAGTAATGAGCTGTGTTAGACTACTTGAGAGATGCTAATTTGATCCCCAGTATGCACCTTCTGAAGAGACTTAGAATAATTCTGATTTTATACTAATTTTATCATCTGCATCTGGCTTTGTATCCTAAGTTGGATAAAATACATAACTCCATAGTGTACTTATGTTCTTTTTTAAAAAAATTTAGTAACTTAAACTAATTTTGAGAAATATGCAAATGAGTCAATGATGCAATAATTTTATCAATATGAAGCCTTATATTTCACATTAATGAAGATTTGTAACCCTGGTGATATCCCTTTCCTAAAAACTATCACCACATTGTCATCCTTATCATCATCAGGCATGCATTTTTCAAGAGGAAAACAATAGAATAATAGCAAAAGTTGAAGAGATAGTGTCTGCTTTGTAATATTTTAAGTTATTTGATCTTGGTGAACTGTGTCCTTCCTGCCATCCTGACTGTGGCCTGTTTTATGCTTTCCTCCAAATTCTTCACCTGCTTAGAAAATGTGTCCAATCTTTTAAGGAAAGACTTTATAGTTTATCCAGGCACATGCCATTCTGTTGAGGTAGGGGCTGGGGATCCTCAACATTTATGTTTTAGAGATGACAGGATAATTTTGATAAATATTTTCAAATTTTTTACAGTGATACACTTCTGTGGAAAATCCTGTCACAGCTGGGAAAACCAATTGAGTATCAAGCATACTGACATTATCAAATCATCTTATTTTTTTCACCCAGATAAATGCTTGATGGATACCGTGGCTCTGCATATCTTGAATCTTTCATGTAGAAGGCAGAGTCTGGGTGTGGAAAGATCATGGTAGGGAGAAGTCTGAGGAATGGAATGTGGTAAGGAAATTTATTGGAATATGGGAACAGACCAGAGCTAAATTGAAAGTAGTCAGCCAGCACCCAGGCCAAGAATACAAGCTTCTCTAGAACAGGAATGTTGGCTGTTCTCTTGTGGCTCATCTGGGCTATGGATTCTCACAGTGTGTGTGAAATACCACAGATGTGGGAAAAAATAATGTATGTTGATATTTGAATCTACTATCCACTGAGCACTCTGTTGTCATAGATATTAGGTGGAAGATACTCTGCTGCCACAAAGCATCATTATTTCATCTTATACATGTCTAAACCAAGCATGATTTTTAATAAGAGATAAAATGTGGAGTTTTGCTTTTCCAGAATAGTTAGGCAGTATACCACATGACTTACAAGGGAGGAATAAATTAGGAGAGATGTGAAAAATCAAGAGTTCCTACAATATATAAACAAATGATAACTATGTTGCAGTGCCAAAAAATTAAACTTTTAAAAGTATATATATATATACACACACTTTATATATACTTATATATATATACATTATATATATGTATGTATATGTATATATGTGTGTGTGTATGTATATATATAAACAAATGAATTACCATGGAGAAAATCCCAAAGATGAAGAATTTTTCTCCATGACTGGTCCTTTCAGGTATTTAAGAGAATCAATAAGTGGGAATCTTGAACTTATTTCAATTTTTAAGGAGAAATAAAATTTGAACTTGGCAACAAGGATGAACTCTTCAGGCAAGGGAACAAGCATGATCAGAAGTGAGGCTCCTTATGCTGTATTTTGGTGTCAATTGGAAGACTGATGTAGCCTAAAGAGAAAGGTTGTGTTGAAGATAAGAAGAAAGCATTAGATTCAGGACAGGATGTAGAAGGCTGGGAATGCCAGTTTCAAGAAATTATTATAAAAATAAAATTTAAAACTGTTACTCATAGAGATTTCACAGGATACTTTATAATTTTATAGCATCATTTTATTTTGTAGGGTTTTTTTTCAGGCAGTAGTATACGGTCTTGCTCTGTCACCCAGGCTGGAGTGCAGTGACATGAACATGGCTCACTTCAGCTCGACCTCCTAGGTCCAAGCAATCCTCCTGCCTCAGTCTCCCATGTAGCTGAGACCATAGGCACATGCCACAACACTTGCCTAATTTTTTTTTAGAGACAAATCTCACTTTGTTGCCCAGTCTGGTCTTGAACTCCTGGGCTCAAGCAATCCTCCCACCTTGGCCTCACAAAGTGCTGAGATTACAAGTGTGAGCCACTGCACCAAGCTTAATATAAATTTTTTATAAAGCAAATATTATAAACCATGAAGAAAATGCAACTAAGTCAAAATGTAATACTTCCTTATGATAAAAATTAAAAGATGATGGATGGTACAGTACTTTGGAAGATAATCTGGCAGCTTCTTATAAAACTAAACATACTTACCCAAAGATCCAGCAATTATTCTTCTTGATATTTACCTTAAACTCATGTCATGCAGAAAAAAGAAATAAAAAAACTGGATATGAATATTTAAAGCAGCTTTTACATATATATATATTTGGCAATATATATAATTGCCAAAACTTGAACCAAAATGTCCTTCGATAGGTGAATGGATTAAAAAAAAGTGGTGGGGGGGAGGAGCCAAGATGGCCGAATAGGAACAGCTCTGGTCTACAGCTCCCAGCATGAGTGATGCAGAAGACAGGTGATTTCTGCATTTCCAACTGAGGTACCGGGTTCATCTCACGGGGGAGTGCCAGACAGTAGGCCCAGGACAGTGGGTGCAGCACATCGTGCCTGAGCCAAAGCAGGGCGAGGCATTGCCTCACCCAGGAAGCGCAAGTGGTCAGGGAATTCCCTTTCCTAGTCAAAGAAAGGGGTGAGAGACAGCACCTGGAAAATCGGGTCACTCCCACCAAAATACTGCACTTTTCCAACGGGCTTAAAAAATGGCACACCAGGAGGTTATATCCTGCACCTGGCTCGGAGGGTCCTATACCCACGGAGTCTCACTCATTGCTAGCACAGCAGTCCGAGATCAAACCGCAAGGCGGCAGCAAGGCTGGGGGAGGGGCACCCACCATTGCCGAGTTAGTTGTTTGATTAGGTAAACAAAGCGGCCTGGAAGCTCCAACTGGGTGGAGCCAACCGCAGCTCAAGGAGGCCTGCCTGCCTCTGTAGCCTCCACCTCTGGGGGCAGGGCACAGACAAACAAAAAGACAGCAGTAACCTCTGAAGACTTAAATGTCCCTGTCTGACAGTTTTGAAGAGAGTAGTGGTTCTCCCAGCACACAGCTGGAGATCTGAGAACAGTCAGACTGCCTCCTCAAGTGGGTCCCTGACCCCTGAGTAGCCTAACTGGGAGGCACCCCCCAGTAGGGGCAGACTGACACCTCACATGGCCGGGTACCCCTCTGAGACAAAACTTCCAGAGGAATGATCAGGCAGCAGCATTTGCGGTTCACCAATACACGCTGTTCTGCAGCCACTGCTGCTGATACCCAGGCAAACAGTATCTGGAGTGGACCTCTAGCAAACTCCAACAGACCTGCAGCTGAGAGTCATGTCTGTTACAAGGAAAACTAACAAACAGAAAGGACATCCACACCAAAAACCCATCTGTACGTCACTATCATCAAAGACCAAAGGTAGCTAAAACCACAAAGGTGGGAGAAAAACAGAGCAGAAAAACTGGAAACTAAAAATCAGAGCGCCTCTCCTCCTCCAAAGGAACGCAGCTCCTCACCAGCAATGGAACAAAGCTGGAAGGAGAATGACTTTGATGAGTTGAGAGAAGAAGGCTTCAGATGATCAAACTACTCCGAGCTACAGGAGGAAATTCGAACCAATGGCAAAGAAGTTAAATGCTTTGAAAAAAATTAGACAAATAGATAACTAGAATAACCAATGCAGAGAAGTCCTTAAAGGACCTCATGGAGCTGAAAACCAAGGCACGAGAGCAACGTGACAAATGCAGAAGCCTCAGTAGCCGATGCGATCAACTGGAAGAAAGGGTATCAGTGATGGAAGATGAAATGTATGAAATGAAGCGAGAAGAGAAGTTTAGAGAAAAAAGAAGAAAAAGAAATGAACAAAGCCTCCAAGAAATATGAGACTATGTGAAAAGACCAAATCTACGTCTGATTGGTGTACCTGAAAGTGACAGGGAGAATGAAACCAAGTTGGAAAACACTCTGCAGGATATAATCCAGGAGAACTTCCCCAATCTAGCAAGGCAGGCCAACATTCAAATTCAGGAATTACAGAGAATGCCATAAAGATACTCCTCGAGAAGAGCAACTCCAAGACACATAATTGTCAGATTCACCAAAGTTGAAATGAAGGAAAAAATGTTAAGGGCAGCCAGAGAGAAAGGTTGGGTTACCCAGAAAGGGAAGCCCATCAGACTAACAGCTGATCTCTCAGTAGAAACTCTACAAGCCAGAAGAGAGTGGGGACCAATATTCAACATTCTTAAAGAAAAGAATTTTCAACCCAGAATTTCATATCCAGCCAAACTAAACTTCCTAAGTGAAGGAGAAATAAAATCCTTTACAGACAAGCAAATGCTGAGAGATTTTGTCACCACCAGGCCTGCCCTAAAAGAGCTCCTGAAGGAAGCACTAAACATGGAAAGGAAAAACCGGTACCAGCCACTGCAAAAACATGCCAAATTGTAAAGACCATCAAGACTAGGAAGAAACTGCATCAACTAACGAGCAAAATAACCAGCAAACATCATAATGACAGGATCAAATTCACACATTACAATATTAACTTTAAATGTAAACGGGCTAAATGCTCCAATTAAAAGACACAAACTGGCAAATTGGATAGAGTCAAGACCCATCAGTGTGCTGTATTCAGGAAACCCATCTCACATGCAGAGACACACATAGGCTCAAAATAAGGGGATGGAGGAAGATCTACCAAGCAAATGGAAAACAAAAAAAGGCAGGGGTTGCAATCCTAGTCTCTGATAAAACAGACTTTAAACCAACAAAGCAAAAGAGACAAAAAAGGCCATTACATAATGGTAAAGGGATCAATTCAACAAGAAGAGCTAACTATCCTAAATATATATGCACCCAATACAGGAGCACCCAGATTCATAAAGCAAGTCCTTAGTGACATACAAAGAGACTTAGACTCTCACACAATAATAATGGGAGACTTTAACACCCCACTGTCAACATTAGACAGATCGAGACAGAAAGTTAACAAGGATATCCAGGAATTGAACTCAGCTCTGCACGAAGCAGTCCTAATAGACATCTACAGAACTCTCCACCCCAAATCAACAGAATATACATTTTTTTCAGCACCACACCACACCTATTCCAAAATTGACCACACAGTTGGAAGTAAGGCACTCCTCAACAAATGTAAAAACAGAAATTATAACAAACTGTCTCTCAGACCACAGTGCAATCAAACTAGAACTCAGGATTCAGAAACTCACTCAAAACTGCTCAACTACATGGAAACTGAACAACCTGCTCCTGAATGACTACTGGGTAAATAATGAAATGAAGGCAGAAATAAAGATGTTCTTTGAAACCAACGAGAACACAGACACAACATACCAGAATCTCGGGGACACATTCAAAGCAGTGTGTCGAGGGAAATTTAGAGCACTAAATGCCCACAAGAGAAAGCAGGAAAGATCCAAAATTGACACCTTAACATCACAATTAAAAGAACTAGAAACGCAAGAGCAAACACATTCAAAAGCTAGCAGAAGGCTAGAAATAACTAAAATCAAGCAGAACTGAAGGAAATAGAGACACAAAAAACCCTTCAAAAAATTAATGAATCCAGGAGCTGGTTTTTTGAAAAGATCAACAAAATTGATAGACTGCTAGAAAGACTAATAAAGAAGAAAAGAGAAAAGAATCAAATAGACAGAATAAAAAATGATAAAGGGGATATCACCACCGATCCCACAGAAATACAAACTACCATCAGAGAATACTATAAACACTTCTATGCAAATAAACTAGAAAATCTAAAAGAAATGGACAAATTCCTCGACACATACAGCCTCCCAAGACTAAACCAGGAAGAAGTTGAATCTCTGAATAGACCAATAACAGGCTCTGAAATTGAGGCAATAATCAATAGCTTACCAACCAAAAAAAGTCCAGGACCAGATGGATTCACAGCTGAATTCTACCAGAGGTACCAAGAGGAAATGGTACCATTCCTTCTGAAACTATTCCAATCAATAATAAAAGAGGGAATCCTCCCTAACTCATTTTATGAGGCCAGCATCATCGTGATACCAAAGCCAGGCAGAGACACAACCATAAAAGAGAATTTTAGAACAATATCCTTGATGAACATTGATGCAAAAATCCTCAATAAAATACTGGCAAACCGAATCCAGCAGCATATCAAAAAGCTTATCCACCATGATCAAGTGGGCTTCATCCCTGTGATGCAAGGCTGGTTCAACATACACAAATCAATAAATGTAATCCAGCATATAAACAGAACCAAAGACAAAAACCACATGATTATCTCAATAGATGCAGAAAAGGCCTTTGACAAAATTCAACAACACTTCATGCTAAAAACTCTCAATAAATTAGGTATTGATGGGACATATCTCAAAATAATAAGAGCTATCTAGGACAAACCCACAGCCAATATCATACTGAATGGGCAAAAACTGGAAGCATTCCCTTTGAAAACTGGCACAAGACAGGGATGCCCTCTCTCACCACTCCTATTCAACATTGTGTTGGAAGTTCTGGCCAGGGCAATGAGGCAGGAGAAGGAAATAAAGGGTATTCAATTAGGAAAAGAGGAAGTTAAATTGTCCCTGTTTGCAGATGACATGATTGTATATCTAGAAAACCCCATCATCTCAGCCCAAAATCTCCTTAAGCTGATAAGCAACTTCAGCAAAGTCTCAGGATACAAAATCAATGTGCAAAAATCACAAGCATTCTTATACACCAATAACAGACAGAGAGCCAAATCATGTGTGAACTCCCATTCACAATTGCTTCAAAGAGAATAAAATACCCAGGAATCCAACTTACAAGGGATGTGAAGGACCTCTTCAAGGAGAACTACAAATCACTGCTCAATGAAATAAGAGGATACAAACAAATGGAAGAACATTCCATGCTCATGGGTAGGAAGAATCAATATCGTGAAAATGGCCGTACTGCCCAAGGTAATTTATAGATTCAATGCCATCCCCATCAAGCTACCAATGACTTTCTTCACAGAATTGGAAAAAACTACTTTAAAGTTCATATGGAACCAAAAAAGAGCCTGCATCGCCAAGTCAATCCTAAGCCAAAAGAACAAAGCTGGAGGCATCATGCTACCTGACTTCAAACTATACTACAAGGCTACAGTAACCAAAACAGCATGGTACTGGTACCAAAACGGAGATATAGACCAATGGAACAGAACAGAGCCCTTAGAAATAATGCCACGTATCTACAGCTATCTGATCTTTGACAAACCTGACAAAAACAAGAGATGGGGAAAGGATTCCCTATTTAGTAAATGGTGCTGGGAAAAGGGGCTAGCCATATGTAGAAAGGTGAAACTGGACCCCTTCCTTACACCTTATACAAAAATTAATTCAAGATGGATTAAAGACTTACATATTAGACCTAAAACCATAAAAACTCTAGAAGAAAACCTAGGCAATACCATTCAGGACACAGGCATGGGCAAGGACTTCATATCTAAAACACCAAAAGCAATGGCAACAAAAGCCAAAATTGACAAATGGGATCTAATTAAACTAAAGAGCTTCTGCACAGCAAAAGAAACTACCATCAGAGTGAACAGGCAACCTACAGAATGGGAGAAAATTTTTGCAACCTACTCATCTGACAAAGGGCTAATATCCAGAATCTACAATGAACTCAAACAAATTTACAAGAAAAAAACAACTCCATCAAAAAGTGGGAAAAGGATATGAACAGACACTTCTCAAAAGAAGACATTTATGCAGCCAAAAAGGTAAAAGCTTCCAGAAACACAGTGACAATTTGGGCAGAATTTCCTTTAATTTTAGACCAAAGGAATTGAAGGAAAAATTACAATTTGTGGAATGCTTAAGGCAGGGGAACTAGAAATAAAGCAAACCTACTCACCAGACAATAATTTAAAAATCCCTTTAGCTCTCCCTGCAGTCTGTTCATTGATTGGTCCAGGGAGGGAACAAAATACCTCACCAGACAGAACAATTGGCAGCTCTCTTCACTGTGATGCTACATTTTTGTGATGGCCAAATGCAGGCTCTCTTTATACCTTCAATCATCAGTATTTCTTGGTCTACAGCTCATCTATCGAAAGGACTCATTGACTGAGAAGCTGGGATGGGCAAGAAGTACTGAGCTGCCTTCCAGGTAGTGAAGTCTCCATATGCAAAGCATTATTGCAGATGTTCTCGATGTAGACATAAATCACCCGGGAGCCTGTACATAATATAGGTTTCTAGGTCTTCCTCCTCCTCACACTAAAGACTGTGATGCAGGGGATCTGGGATTAGGCCCAAGGCTCTGCATTCTGGTGCTAACTGGCTCATGATTACATTTTAAAAACCACACTGTCATCTAACTCCCAGCAAAAAGATCCCAAATAACAATGTAAACTTAAAACTGCAGGCTTTTTGTTCATTTATATGTTCTGAGTCCTTTTAGCCATATATTATACATTGAGAAAAGTCCCAAATCAGTCCAACGAACTGAAAGACACTAGGTGTAGGACTGCAGTTCATACTTAATCACCTGTCTTTGGCTGTAGATCTGAGAAGAGAGTTTGACCACCATTCAACTAGAGAACATTCAGAGCCAAAAGCAGTTTGCTTACCTGGTCCATTGATGAAAACCGGGTCTGGGTACATTTTTCCTTGTTTAAGGAGAAATAAACAGGTAACAGTACGGGATCCATGAAAAACTATGATACAAGTGAAAGGACAAATTTCCCTAGACAATGAAGAAAAGAATAAACTAAATACACCCCTGAAAATAACACATTATAGAAACAGAAAGAAAATTTTATAACATTTTGCAGTCCTCTTTAAAGTATAAGAATATATTTTCATTTTAGCAGATGCAGAAAATCATCAGAGAAAAATCTGAGGTAATTTGACTGGAGATGAGATGAAAAGGATAGAAGAAAGAGAAGAGAAGAGGGAAATAAAATAAGAGGTAGAAAGGAATAAAATAGAAAGGGCAGAAAATAAATCAACAATTGAAGTTAAAACATGAAAACTCTACTGTAATATATTTTGAACTTCAATTGATTCAAGTTGGTTTATGTGCTACTGGATAAATTCTGCAGCCCAGGAGGAAAGCTTACCCTTGAAGTATGCTCTCCTAAGTTTCTCTTTGGATTCCACTCCTCTGCCCGGTCCAGGTACTGTGTCTGTCACCAAACAGCTTTTCCCAGAGTTGAGCTGGAGTCTCTTACTATTTTTTATAAAAAGAATGCATTTTTTCTGCTATTTTTTATTTAGCACTTGAAAAAAATATCTAAACTATTTGCATGAAGCACTCTGCCAGTAAAAGCTCCTTACCTATCTCTACGGTATAGAGCCAAAAGAGCAATACCATGCCAACTACATTGACAAGTACTTGAGGAAGTATTTTTTGCATGGTTGAAGCTCGTACTAGAATGGCTTGCATAATTTTGTTCAATTAAGAAAGACCAAAAAGCCACCCAAAGAGGATATTAGCTGTCATCATGCCTTGGATCTATTATCTTCTACCTAGGAGCTGTGAATGATCCTTTAACTGTTAATCTTTTTATTAATAATTTTTCAAATTGACAAGTAAATGTATATATTTATCAAATACAGCATGATGTTTTGAGAGAGAGATATATATATTCATATATACACACATGTGGAATTGCTAAAATAACCTATTTATGCATTACTTCACAAATTTATTACTTTTATGGTGAGAATACTTAAAACCTACTCTCTGCAATTTTTCGGTTATACAATATATTGTTATTAACTGTAGTCACCATAATATACAATAGATCTCTTAAACTTAGTTTTTCTAACTGAAATTTTGTGTTCTTTCACCAATGTCTCCCCAATCCTCCCACACTCAGCCTCTGGTAACTATCATTTTTCTCTCTGTTTCTATGAGTTTGACTTTTTTACATTCCATAAATAAGTGAAAACAAGTGGCATGTGTCCTTCTGTGCTTGGCTTATTCCACTTAACATAACGTCCTGCAGATTCAGCCGCATTGGCACAAACGACAGGATTTCCCCACTTTTTAAGGCTGAATAGCATTCCATTGTGTATATATACTGCGTGTTCTTTATTTCTTTATCTATTGATGGACATGTAGGTTGATTCCATATGTTGGCTATTGTGGGTAACGCTGCAATGAAAATGAGAGTGCAAGTGTCTCTTCAACATATTGATTCAGTTCCTTTGTATAAATGCCCAGAAGTGGGATTACTGGATCATATGGTAGTTCTACCTTTAGTTTTTTACTTATCATTTTCCATAATGACTGTACTTGTTTATATTCCAACAAACAATGTAAAAGAGTTCCCTTATTATCTCTATCTTTGCCAATATTTATCATTTTTTTGATAAAAGTCATTCTAACAGGTATAAGGCGACATCTTATTGTTGTTTTTCATTTGCATTTCCGTAATGATTAGAGGTGTTGATCGTATTTTCATGTACCTGTCGACTATTTGTATGTCTTTTTTGGGAACTATCTAGTTATGTTTTTGCCCATTTTTAAATATGGTTATTTGTTTTCTTGATATTTTTTGTGGTCCTTACATATTTTGGATATTAATCCCTTATCAGATAGATGTATGGTTTGCAAATATTTCCTACCATTTTGTAGGTCATCTCTTCATTTTGTTCGTTGTTTCCTTTGCTTTGCAAAAGATTTTTAGTTGTTGCCATTCTGTTTGACCATTTTTGCTTTTATTGCTTATGCTTTTAGCGGCATATCCAAAAAAGTCATTGCCCAATGTCATGGAGCTTTCCTTCTATGTTTTCATCTAGTAGTTTCACAGCTACTCTATGTCTTTTGATTAAAGAATTTAATCCATTTATATTTAAGGTAATTATTGATAGGTAGGGACTTACTACTGCCATTTTGTTAATTGTTTTCCGATTGTTTGGTGTATCCTTTGTTCCTTTCTTGAGGGCTGACTTTATTTATTTATTTTATTTATTTATTTATTTATTTATTTATTTATTTATTTATTTATTTATTTATTTTGGGACGGGTTCTTGTTCTGTTGCCCAGGCTGGAGTGCAGTGGCAGATTTACATCTCACAGCAGCCTTGAACTCCCAGGCTCAGGTGATCTCGCCACAGCCTCCTGAATAGCTGGGACTTCAGGCGCATGTCACCATGCCAGGCTAATTTTTTTATTTTTAAATATTTTGTAGATATGAGGTCTCACCATATTGCTCAGGCTGGTCTTAAACTCCTGGGTTCAAGTGATCCTCCTGCCATGGCCTCACAAAGTGCTTAGATTATAGGCATGAGCCACCATGCTGAGATTGTCTTCCTTTGTGATTGAATAATTTTCTCTAATGGTAGATTTTGATTCCTTTTTATCTTTTGTGTATCTACAGCAGGTCTTTGCTTTGTGGTTACGATAAGCCTTACATTAAACACCATGTGGTGGTTTTTTAAGGCTATTTTAAGCTGATAACAACTTAACTTCAATTGCATAGTATAACTTTACGTGTTTTCTCCACCTCATTCCCACATTACGTTTTTGATATTAAAATCTACATTTTTATATTGTATATTTCTTAATAAATTATTGTAGTCATTATTTTTAATAGTTTTGTCTTTCGATCTTTGTCCTACAGACATAAGTGATTTACACAACATCCACACAGTATTAGAGTATTCTGAATTTGACTGCGTACTTACTTTTACCAGCAAGTTTGATATTTTCATATGTTTCTGTGTTAATAATTATTATCCTTTGTTTTAGCCTGACGAACTTTCTTTAGCATTTCTTGCAAGACATGTCTGGTGATGATGAACTCCCTCAGCTTTAGTTTGTCTGGGAAAGTTTTTATAGCTTCTTTATTCTCAAAAGATGCCGTTAGCACTTTGACTATATCATTCCACTCTCTCTGGCCTATAAGTTTTTTTTTTTCCTGAGAAACCAGTGGCTAACTTTACTAAAACGTTCTTGTATGTGATTTGCTTTATTTATCTTGTTGCTTTCAGGATCCTCTCTTTGTCTCTGATTTTTGACAGTTTGGTTATAACATATTTTAGCATAGTTTTGTTTGGACTGAAAGTTATTGGAAACATTTGACTTTTAGTACCTTGATATTGACATATTTTCCCAGATTTGGAAATTTTTATGCTGTTATTTCTTTAAATAAGCTTCCTGCTCTTTTGTCCCTTTCTTCTTGAACCTGTAACTCAAAAATTCACTTTTTAAAATTAAATACACAAATCATGTAAGCTTGCCTTATTCTTTTTCTTTTTTCTTTTTTTCTCTTTCAACAGTATATTGTCAAATAACTTGTCTTTGAGTTCACAGATTCTTTGTTCTGTTGCATCAATTTGGCTATTAATCCCTTTATTTCATTAATTGTAATTTTCAGCTCCAGAATTTTTGTTTGATTTTTTTGTATAATTTCAATCTCTGTTAAATTTATATTTTTTGTTATTTATTGCTTTCCTGATTCCATTGATTTGTTTTTCTGTATCTTCTTGAAGTTCACTAAGCTTCCTTAAAACAATTATTTTGAATTATTTGTCAGTCAATTTTTATAACCCCATTTCTTTGGAATCAGCTATTTGAATATTATTATATTCTTTTGAGGTTTTATATCTTGGTTTTTCATGTTTCTTGCTGCCTTACATTGATGTGTTCACATTTTGTAGAGCAGTCACCTCTTCTAAACTTTAAAGGGTACTTTCACTATAAAAAGACCTTCCCCTATGCATGGGTAAGGGGTTGCAAGGCCATTTTCTAGGTGGTGCATAGCAGTTCTGGCATCCGTGAGAATGCAGCTGTGTAGTCTCTATCCAACTCTGTTAGCTGAGATCAGTGTTGACGAAGATTGCAGGTGTCCTTAGGGGTCAAAGCTGTGAATGTCTGCAGTGAGTGGTGGTGAGGGTTGTTGGGGTCTTTCATAGTAATAGCTGCTAAGGCTTTACTGATCTCTTGGGAACTTGTAGCTGAGGAGATTCCCCTTAGCATTGGATCTGGTTTATAAACTTGTTTGCAGTGGTTGTGACACTAGTGTTTGATGGGTGGTGCCTATGCAGTGGTCATGGAGCTGAAGCCTGAAGCATGCACATGAGTGGAAAGACTATGGCTTTGGGCTTTGGAGAAGTAATGGCACTGGTACCTGGGGCATAGGCACCTCTGCAGTCATCTTGGCAACAGAATTCAATACGTTATGAACAATTGTGTGTTGTTGATTAGGTTTTAGAATGTTTTTATTTCTTTCTTTTCCATGTTTTCTAAATGTCTTATAATAAGATTTTTTTATTTTTAAACTTAGAAAAATACTTTAAAATAAGTATGTGTGCATCTAATTATTTATTGTATTCCTTAAATATTATTAAAAAAATAAATCCACAGGACTTCTAGCCATGATGAAATAACAAATATTGAGCTTAGTTTCCTACTGTAAACAACTAAAAATCTGGGGAAAATATGTGAAACAACTGCTTCCAGACATAGTAAAAGCAGGAAATGCAAAACTTTGATTCCTAAGAGAAGATGACAAACTGACATGAGTCCCATACATATACTGGCTTTCTACCTGGATTTAATTACCAAATCATAAATAAACAGTTGGGGAATACAAAGAGAATTCAGTAGGCTTCCCTGAGTTGAGGTGATGTGGATCAAATTTTGAGAGGTTGAGCCAGCTAGAAATTATGAGCCCAAATTCCTGAAAGTAGACATCTACGTGTACAAATGTTTACATAGGGGTTCCATTGAGTCTTTGCTGACATGCATAGAAGTAATTTTCTTTCTGGAATCGCCAAAAAAATTCTTACTAGATTGACTTTCTTGCAGATAACAATCATAAACTCTGGACAAAATGCAAAGGAACTTATCTGAAAGAACTGGATAGTGCAAAACAGCAGGCAGATTCTGGAACCTGGAAGAAAAGCAGGTGTTGTTGTTGTGGTTGTTGTTGTTGTTGTTTTGTTTTGTTTTTGTTTTTTACATCTTTCAGCTGAGAAAGCTCTACTTGGCACCATATAAAGGAGTTAAAACCTAATAATAATAATGTTAAAAGCACACTATATTTTTCAGCCAAAAATCCTGGAGTATATCTTCTATTAAGTGAAGGGGGCATTTAGGAGGAGACAGCACTAGAGGGAGAGAGTCACAGATTCTGTGCACACAGTCTGCCAAAGTCTATAAGCTATGAATGCATAGCACAGACTTCAAGCTATTTAACTAAAAGCAAAAGAATTAAACTTAGAGTTGAGTTGCTATGCAAAAGCAGAATTTGAAGTCTGAGTTCAACCAAGGTAATTGCCAGCTAAAAAAAAACAAAATAAGTACTATTTTGGGAATAACATGGCAGAATCCAGAGTCCCTACTACATGACATCAATAATATCAAAAATTGAATACAAAATTACTCAGTAGTGAAGTGACAGGAAAATATGACTTATTCTCAAGAGAAAAGGTAATCAACAGGCTCCAAGATAGAATAAACAGAAAGGACTTTAGAGCAGCTATTATTAGTATGTTAAATATAAGAAAAGTTTGTGATAAATTAGCAGATAAATTTTAGTAGACAAATTGAAGCTATTTTTAAAAACACAAGAAAATAAACATGAATCTAGACTCTCTGATCCATTCTGTACAAAGTTCAAGAATTATTTTGGTTTATTTTCTTTCTCAGAAGTCTCTTCCAGATATCAGTTATTATTGAAAATCAATAGTCCTAAAAAATAACCTCAGAGCCATCTATAAATTATTTTTGGTTATCTAAACGCTTTAATGTTTGCTATATACAGGGTTACAATCTTGACTGGAGTGTCCTTTCTTCTTTTTCTGCTACATGGGCATTCACAAACTTCTAAAAGGGGCCAGATAGCAAATATTTCAGGTTTTGCAGGCTAAAGTTTCTCTGTTGCAAATACTTAACTCTGCTATTTTAGTGTCAAAGCAGCTATATACAATACATAAGCAAATATATGTGGCTGTATTCCAATAAAACTTAATTTGCAAAAATAATCAATAATTCAGATTTGGTCTATAGCCCATAGTTTATTGACATTTTCTCTCTAATATATTTTACCTAACTCAAAGTATAGATCATAGTATGTATTTTATAGTTAGGCCTTGGAGGACCAAACGATTTCACTTAATCTATAATATCTGTAGTCACTCCAGAAGCATAAGTGAATAAGAAATTTAAATGAATGTATGTGGGGGAACTGCTAAGAAATGTTACCTGTATATTTGCCTTCTTTCTGTTATGAGACTGTAAATCACTCAGTAGTAGTCCTCCAAGTCTCTCATTTCTATGCACACAAAAGGTGAACAAACATAGGTTATGATCATGTTAATCAAGATGATATTAATATAAACTTCTTACAGAGTATCCAAGTGATGTTTGTCATGAAAAAAAATCTTAGCAAGGAGAAGGACATCCGCTTTAAACCTATGCTTGATCTGTTTCTGGAGTGATCAAGTAGTTTGTAGCACAGCCAAGGGAAGAATAGGCATACATGTGGTATTAATCCTTTTTCTTTTGTTTGTAAGACTGAATAAATGGACACAACGAAAATAAAACCTAACATACAGGATGTGCATGAGGCTGTGTTTGGTACAAATATATATACTTACAACACTTATTTGGGCTACTTGGTTGGAGTTAAAAAAAAAAAAAGTTAATCCACAAACAAATACCAGTATTAAGGCTCGTCACAACTGCTTTTAATTATGAGTTAACTTTTAAAAGTTAGCTAAATACATCCACCGCATTCCATTCTTCCCAAAAATTTATTAACAAGCTCTCTTGATCTAGGTTCAGTATATCTTTAGCAGTGAAATCAATTTAGTTCCAGTGAAAAAAGTGATTATATTATAATTCCCGGGATATATTAAGTGTACACAACAGTCACATATTCCTGTCCTACTGGAGAGCTCTGGCTCACATATGGTGTCGGATATGCCTGTTAGAGCCTTAGCTCAGTTTTGCTCATTTTGGAGTCCTTAGGAATGAGTCCTACTCCTCCATACCCATACTAAGGCCTTCATGCAGTGTGGGTCACTACCATCCTCTCTGATGGTATTTTTGTTGAGGTAGATCAGATTTGTGTTGAACCCTCAAAACAGCAGGCTGTGCTTCTCTATCCCATACAATATTGTCATGTCTACGCATCCTCAGCTCAATCAAATGACTTCCACAAATGCAGTTTATAAGGAATATAAAATATCAACATAGGGAGGCAGAAACCTGTATTTCAACTGCCTCTACTTGTCAATTTAATTGGTACTTTGAGATATATGCTTAAAACACATGGAGTTCATCACTATACTCACTGTACTCTCAGTGCTAGCGTAATGTCCATCGTATGTGTGCTTAATAAACAAATCAATAATCTTAAAATAAAAAATTAATAGTTCTTTACAACAATTTGTATTCTATATCTCAGTTGTACTGTTACCATCTGTTACAACCAAATTAATTTCAAAAGTTAAAACTAAACTTTGGAATTATTAATAAAAGAGATATAAAATAACTTTATTTGTTCCCTACTAACAAGGAATAGAAAGGCCCAAAAGAAATATATTTTACATTTTAGTTTTCAGCATAAAATTGTTTATTCCATTCATAAAAATGCCTTCTTTTTTTCATAAAACCTAGGAAATCAAGAGGGTTTTCATAAAACCTGGCATATTAAAACAGAATTGCCTCCTGACTTGCCTGTGTTATACGTGTATATATTTCTCTTTGCCACTCTGCCGAAGTTTGAATACAGACAAGGTATGCTTAAGGGAAAACATAGTAGTATAAAGGTCATCCTAATCCCAAATCTCATGTGAATGTATTGTTTTCCATATTTAGAATTAACATCCAGAGTAGTCAGGTGTTCATGAGCCAAGCTACTGCACAAATGAGCCTGATGAAGAGAGACGCACATAACTCAGACACTAGTCCCTTCCCTATCCACAACAGTCTTGTGGAATACTATTTTGAGAGGCTATTTGGCTTTCAGTATCTGATCCTTTAAGACACGAGAAACATACCCCACCATGGCTTGTCCATACTACTCTACCTCCACTTTCCCAAAGTTGCCTTTTACTTCCTACCTCCAAGATAGCACAATTCCTAAGGGTAGCTGATGCATTCCTGCTGTAGTCTGATGGGAATGCTGCCCCAAGAGGTAAATGGGGGGTGCAGTGGAAACAATTCTTTACATCTTTAAAGCCCCATAAATATCTTTAAAGCAAGAAGGAAACAAGATTAAAAGTATCAAAATAAAAGATTAAAATGTGACGGACCCAATCAATGTTGCTTATGAGCACCCACTTCCTGCCTTAAACTATGTCTACAGGAGTTTAAATATACCAGTGAAGTATGTGTTTGTGCGTGTGTGTGTGTAATCAATAAGTACAATAGGAGTTTAAGACATAATCACTCTTTTCACTTGCTTGTAATCTTGTGGAGGCAAAACTTACCTACTTAAAACAGCTAAAGTATAATAAACTCAGATGCCTACAGTAAATATAATAGATATTCAAAAAAGAGAATTGATTGTGTTATATGGTTATATAGAGTCAATTTTAATTTTTCTATTAGTGATACTCAAAAATAATCTTCATTGGTTATCTACACAGTTACTAAGAAATTATCTCACTTATTTAAACTGCTAAAGCTGAACCCTTCCCAGTAAAGCTAAATCTGAAACTATCACCCCAGAGAATGTAACACAGAGGTTAAGCATACAAATGCTGCAGCTGGAGTGTCTGCACTCATGTTTTGACTTTATTAGGTATGTGACCTTGGGCAAATTACTTCACCTCTTTGTGCCTCACTTTCCTAATCTGTAAGATGGTATATTTCTAAATTTTTCCATGGGATTACAGTGAAAATTAAATATATTCATATTATTTCTAGTATAGTCCCTGCTGGTAAGCATCATGTAAGTTTTCACTATTATTTCAAATACAAGGATTTGTAGAAGCATTATGTGAGCATTTGCTATCATTTCTGATTTCTACCATCACGTGGCTGACCTTCTCCTACATGGTAATATAATTTGGGAATGATGGAGCAGCACAGTGCCCTGCAACTGGAAGTTCATTGTTGCTGAATGAAAGAGTCCAAACCAAGCAGAGTACAGATAGGTTGAGTGTGCCCAGAAGGCATCGGAATAAGTTATTTGAAAAACATGGCCTAATCCTCCATTTCTTTGAGAAAGAAAACAGAGTTACCTTAAAGGGTTAAGAAGCCTTCACATCCAGAGACTGACAACCTATGTTGAAATACTAAAATCATGTTTGAATGTGCTAGTTTTATGAGGCTGAAGCCTCAATTAGCCAAGGGAGGCCTGTATACATCACTGCTTCTTTCTTCCTGAAGAAGTCATGCAGATATATTTATTCAATGTCCCAAGATTTTCAGATATAACCATCAGTGCCACACTGCTTGAAAGTGGTAGGAAATGGTTGGGTGCTGTGGCTCACGCCTGTAATCCCAGCACTTTCGCAGGCCGAGGTGGGTGGATCACCTGAGGTCAGGAGTTCAAGACCAGCCTGGCCAACATGGCGAACCCCTGTCTCTACTAAAAATACAAAAAATTAGCCGAGCGTGGTGGTGGGCACCTATAATCCCAGCTACTTGGGAGGCTGAAGCAGGAGAATTGCTTAAATAGGAGACAAATTCGCTTTAAATTTGTCTCAATGCTGACTTCATCCGTATGTAAAAAATATTATGGAAGGGGAAAGGGGGCACCAACTCTTTCCACGCTCCATTTTCCATCTTGTTCCCAGCCAACTTACAGTGGTACTGCTGCCATTTCAGTGGAAACAGATGTTTCCTCTTCCTCAAATGTTTAGTGTTGCTACAAGATCTGGGTCTTTTTTTTATATGTTATGTCATTTCCCCAGGAAGGCTGCCTTAGACATCTCAGAGCATTAAACATATAGCATTAAAATATAGCTTTGCAACTGGGCTGTTTCACTGAACATAAGCTCTCTGAGATCATAATTTATTTGATTGTATCATTACTTTTAAAATCTCTCTCCCTACATATATTCCAGGTGCAACTCCACCTCCAGGGAGGTGGAGGTTACAGTAAGCCGAGATTGCGCCTTTGCACTCCAGCCTGGGTGACACAGCAAGACTCTGTCTCAAAAAAAAAAAAAAAAAGAAAGAAAGTGGTAGGAATTTAGACAGACTAGACATGTTGACTTAAATCACTCAGTTACATTTCCTTCTCTCAACAGGGAAATTTTGTATTCCCTTTTCTTTACATGAAAAGTCAGAAAGTTCACATCTACCTCCATAGTTGAAAGAGGAGGGCCCGGTTTGACTGGGAATAGCCTTGAAGATAATTGTCTTCATTCCATACCTTATTTTGTGCTTCTGTAATGTTTTACAAAGACTTTTTTCAAAAGTCACTTTTACATCTATTGTTTGCGTATAACCTCACAAAAAAAGCAGTTGTCTTTATCCTCATTTTTTTAATGAGTAAACTGTGGATTAAAGACATAAAATGTTTTATTCAATCACCTTTTCACAGCAAAAATGGGACTAATCCAAGTTTGGCTGGCCCTCAAACCCCTTCTCTTTCTAATCTTCATTACTGAATATATTTTTTTAATTTTTCAGAGACACAGTGCAGTGGCATAATTACAGCTCACTGCAGCCTTGAACTCTTGGGTTCAAGGAATCCTCCCACCTCAGCCTCTCAAGTATGTAAGACTACAGGTGTGTGCCACCATGCCTGGCTATTTTGTGGGTTTTTTTTTTTTTCTGTAGAAACAGAGTCTTACTATGTTGTCCAGGCTGGTCTTAAACCCCTAGGCTCAAGTGATCCTCCTGCCTCAGCCTCTCACAGTGCTGGGATTACAGGTGTGGGCCACTGTGCCTCACCTGAAAATTTGAATTTTCTTAGCTTCTGGTAAAAATGCAAAAATAGAGCTTTAAAATTACTTGGAGAAAATGTATTAACATAACTTTTATTGCTTTATAGTTTATTCAGTTGTATTTGTAATCAAGAGGAATGAAAAATGATTATTTACTGTCTTTCTCTCAAATCCTCTTGACCCTTTCCCATAAGGGAGAATCTCAATTAACATACAACTTCACATTTTATATTATGAGTTTCCATGAACTTCCTTTTCATTATTTCTTGGATTCTTCAAACTAACCCCACACAGCTGATAGACAACTGGGGTTTACCCTTTTCCTCAACCCCAATCTTCCAAACAAGAAAAAAAAAATCCTATGATCAATGTACAAAGAGCTTTACTGAACTGTTAAAAAATGTTCACACCCCATTCTCTTTTTGAAAAATTAATTCATTCATACATTCACCAAAATATTTACTAAGAAACTGTGATAAGCTGAGCTCCGGAATACATGTAGGGAAAGAGATTTTAAAAGTAATAACACAATGAAATAAATTCTGATCTCAAAGAGCTTACGTTCAGTGAAACAGCCCAGTTGCAAAACTATATTTTAATGCTATATGTTTAATGCTCTGAGATGTCTAGGGAAGCCTTCCTGGGGAAATGACATAACATATAAAAAAAGACCCATATCTTGTAGCAACACTGAACATTTGAGGAAGAGGAAACATCTGTCTCCACTGAAATGGCAGCAGTACCACTGTAAGTTGGCTGGGAACAAGATGGAAAATGGGGCATGGAAAGAGTTGGTGCCCCCTTTCCCCTTCCAAAATATTTTTTACATATAGATGAAGTCAGCACTGAGAAAAATTTAAAGCGAAAGGAGTATACAACAAGCAACCGGGAAGTAAATGGATGGAGTGGGGATGGCCTTCCATCATCTTGCATAGAGGTGTTGTAGGAAGGAGTGCCTAAGGTGAGTCTGTACAGCCACTTCACTACTTCCTTCTGTCTCTCAAATATTTCCAGATTCATCGGAAAGGTCAGGCACAAATCAGTGACCCTGGGGCATAAGAAAAAGTACACAAATAAAATACAAGAATGATGAGACTCTGGTTGAGGGAAAGAGAGGGGAAAATAAATACAAACAGACAAAAAAGATGAGGAGCAGAGATTTTAAGCCACTTAGAAGGCAGAAATTTTAGAAACTTGGTGCAAGTAAACAAGATGTACTTTTACTATCGATAGGATTTTGTCTCTCTGTTCTTTCCTTTCACTTTTTTTCTTTATTTTTGAAGCATTCTGACATCCTCCTTGAAGAAAACTTTTAGCAGAGATACAAAGAAACAAGTCAAATAAATATTTCTTAATCTAGTAGTCTAATTAAGTACTAAACTAGTACACTCAATGACAATTGATAAGCCAATAAATCAGTCAATCAATCAATGATTTCAGTAGTTTATAATTATAAGCTGGATGAGGTGGTTCACGCCTGTAATCCCAGCACTTTAGGAGGCCAAGGCAGGCAGATCACTTGAGCTCAGGAGGTGGAGACCAGACTGGTAAACATGGTGAAACCTCATTTCTGCAAAAAAAAAAAAAAAAACAAAAATTAGCCAGGTGTGGTGGTATGTGCCTGTATTTTCAGCTGCTCAGAGACTGAGGTGGGAGGATCCCTTGAGCCTGGAAGGTCAAGACTGCAGTGAGCCATGATCACGCCACTGCACTCCAGCCTGGGCCATAGGGTGAGACTCTGTATCAATAAAAAGAATGAATGAGTTAATTAAAATTATAATTTTATAAAGGACACAGTGGCAAATCATGGGGACATTTGACACGATTGAAGGGAGGAAGGATAATAAATGGTAAAGCAATGAGTCTAATAGTGCCAAAGTGTATGTAAAAGGGAAATCCTAAGTATGTCACAGTCTCAAAGGGGGAAAGGGAGCCTGTGTTCAGAAGCCTAAGTGAGCATCAAATTGAAGTCACATCCTAAGCTGAGGCTATACCTACGGATATGGTTTGGGTCTGTGTCCCCGCCCAAATCTCATGTCAAATTGTAATCCCCAGTGTTGGAGGAGGGGCTTGGTGGGAGGTGATTGGATTATGGGGGTGGATTTCCCCCTTGCTGTTCTTGTGATAGTGAGTGAGTTCTCATAAGATCTGATTGTTTTAAAGTGTGTAGCACCTCCCCCTTCTCTCTCTTCCTTTTGCTCTGACCCTGTGAGATGTGCATGCTTCCTTTTTGCCTTCCACCATCAATGTAAGTTTTTTGAGGCTTCTCCAGCTATGCTTCCTGTACAGCCTGGAGAATTATGAACCAATTAAACCTCATATCTTTATAAATTACCCAGTCTCAGGTATTTCTTTACAGCAGTGCAAGAACAGATTAATACACCCACATCCTGATAAAGGAAAATTAGTAAGAGATATGTCCAAGTGGTATATATATATATATATATATATTTCCAAGAGATAGTTAATTTTTAATGAGACTATCTGGGGAAAAAGGTGAGAAACTACTTCAGTTATCTATGCTAGCTGAATTTTTAACGTTGAGTAATTTTACTCAGTTATCTATGCTAGCTGAATTTTTAATGTTGAGTAATTTTAAGGATAAATGCAATCAAATATTTTTAAAGACCACACATCTGCAATGTCTGATCAGAGGGCTCTAGTATAGATTGGTTATATTAAGATAAGATCTAGGAGTTTAGAAGAGCTGAGCTCTTTGTGGGGAATAAACACAGTTGATGTCTACCTGCCCATCGTGGTATGACACCCTGGGTTTTTCTTGGGGATGGGGGCTGACCATTCTTATTGGTTAGGCACTTCTTTTGATTGATGTGCCTCTGCCATTATGATTGTTACATATTTTGAATAACACTCTTGAATAAACTCCATTCCAGAAATGTGACCTAATAACACAAAAAGCATCCCTTGTCAAGTGGCATTGCTTGCTCTAAGTTGCATATTATAAAGAGCAATCCTGCTGGTGCACTGGCTTTTTATCCCCATGGGGTAGAACCCATAAACAAGTAAGATCTCCTAGGAACCACCTATGCTTAAATCAATAACTATATGAAGCTAGTATGTTATGCTGTAACTATCAAGCAGACTGTCCCTGAGAAAACCAGGACTGTTTATTGGCAGGTGGGAATCTCTTGGGAAATATAATCCTCCTTATCCATTTAGGTAAGGATTCCCTTCCTATACCTGGGGAGATAATATGAAAGAGCCTTGATCTCCTGATGTATTCTCAAGTTTACTATTGCCAAAGAGATGTGTAATCCAATGAAGAAAAAATCTCCATGTACTTGTGGACTCTTCCCAGTCCTTCTGCTCTCCTCAGAACTCAGGTGAAAGTGCAGTCATCTTTCAGACCCAGCTATGGTAGCACACAGACTCTTTGGCTCATGCACTGCAAACTCTGGAACTCTCTTTCACAAACTGTTGTGCAATGTGTAAGGAATATCAGCCACGTCAATAATTAAATATATGGCAATAATCTTTGCAGGAATTTGTGCAATGTCAATCCATGTGGGAGCTGAGAAGTAGTAAATGCTTTGGAGTAAATTCTCCAACCAGGGCAGAGACTGATGGCTCTACACACTGCTTGCTGAAATCTATATTACCTCCACAAATCTAGCTCCTAGCAGGCAAAAAAAATTCAATGGAGCTGCAAAAGGAAGTGCAGAAGAGGGGAATAGAAAGAAACACTCTCTTGTATCCAATGAATATGTTTTTCTTTTCCTTTTACAGGAAAATCACTTTCTTATTTAGGTGTTTTAAAAACACATTTTAGTATATCTCTTGTGTTGAAACATGTCACAGGACCTCATAGAATATGATTGGCATCTGCTTTGAGTTAGAAGAAAAAACTATCATGGATGAATAAGATTGACATTCAGATGTTCCTTGGATACATTTCACCACATGGAGTTTAGATTTTTCTGGTTATTTTTTCTTGTGTGTGTGTGTGTGTGTATGTGTGTGTGTGAATTTAGGAATGATTTTCATAGCACCGGTCTTCTAAGACATCTGGTCCTAGATGGCAAAAAAGCCATGTTGTTCAGACAGTGGCAAGTTCTCAAGACAGGACAGCATTTGCTTTGCTTCATTTCTAGAGCAGCCTACATGTGACAACATGGCTTTCATTTGCCTTCATGTTCTTCTCTCTACACATGCCTGTCAAAAACCAGAAAATAAAATACTCATGCCCTGACCAAAGACTTATGCCTGCTATTTTCCCCATGGAAAATAGCTTTGCTCTGGTTGAAAAGAGAAATCTTATCATACACTGTATGTGTAGGGTATGAATTCTGATTGCTTGCCACCAGACCATGAAGCACAAGAAGAGTGAGTAATAACCATACACTTTTCAGTTGGAGATGGAACTGGTAGATAGAATTTGAACCCTGGCTGACTGTAGAATTATTTGCCACCTTAGTCCATACTGATATTTCTGCAAAATACTTCACTTGGGCTCAAGAATAGAACCAGAGGCAGACAGAGAATTCAATAATCGTTATTTATTAGACTAATGTATTAATGCCACAAATATTTTTAAGCCTCTTCTATATGCCATAGACAAAGCACTGAGGATACAGAAATGAAGAGCACAGCCCTATAGGAGCTCAACTTCCAAAAACAGCAACATAATATAAACTTGTAAACACATAAAAATATGATATAATGTCATGTACTGTAAGTGCTGAAAAGCATAATAAAGCAAAAGATGGAGCTACAATCCAAGTGCACTTTAGACGTGCCTTCAGAGGAAGGCTCCTTGATCTGCGTGTGTATGTGGGAGAAGTAATTTGAACAATCAAACAAGGGTTAAGAGCATAGAGTATGATTTTATTTTATTTTATCGTAGAAGATAGCATGAATTTAAAAACATTAAAATGCATGACATTAAATTCACAAATATAAACTTTTTTGCACATTATTTACACAATTCTGTGAAGTGGATAGAAGGTGTTAATTTTATCCTCTTCCCCTACAAAGTAAACTGTTAATAAAAAATTCACATAGATTGTAAGGGGCATAGCCAGGATCATGAACAAAGACTTCCTGACTCCAAATATAACATGTGTTCAAAACACAATATTTGTCATCTATAACCAGATAGAGGTATTGAATTTTGCAGAGGAGCTCTTTTATTATGGGTTGTAAACTGAAGTAGATCTGCCCTATTTATGGCCCCCGAGTGGAAGCCCATATTTGTGTCTTCTACTCATGTCCTCTTTCCCTCAGATTTTAACCAGAATAGACTCCTAAACCAAAAGGAAGAGGCATCCAAAGACTTGGGTGAGTAGCCCAGATTCCATCTGGTAAAAATTTGTTTTTTGTTTTTTTGTTTGTTTTGAGACAGAGTCTTGCTCTGCCACCCAGGCTGGAGTGCGATGGCATGATTTCGGCTCACTGCAACCTCCACCTCCCAGTGATTCAAGCAATTCTCCTGCCTCAGCCTCCTGAGTAGCTGATATTACAGGCACACGCCACCATGCCCGGCTAGTTTTTGTGTTTTTAGTGGAGACAGGGTTTCACCATGTTGGCCAGGCTGGTCTCAAATTCTTGACCTCGTGATCCACCCGCCTCAGTTTCCCAAAGTGCTGGGATTACAGACGTGAGCCACTGCTCCTGGCCCCATGTGTAAGAATTTGAACTAAGAGGTCAATGATCTGTAGACAATGGAACTCATAGGTCAACTCAAACTGAGAGAGGAACAGAGAAAGTTCATAGGGTGAGAGGGAATAAAAGAGGAAAGTAGAGAAAGAAGTAACTAACACTGAGAAACAGAGACAACCACATTTGTCCTGTAGAAAGTAAGGAATTACCCAAGATACTGTGTCAAATCCTCAAACATAGCATACACCATTGGTAGCTAGACTGAGAAAATCAATGATTTTTATCCTAATATATCTCTAGGAATAAAATGACTGTTATTTGACAAGGATAAGATAGGAGCTGAAGAACTGTCATCACTCGTTTACTGGTAGAAATAAAAAATGTAGATCCTCTAAAAATCTCCGTTGTGCTCTTTTTCAACTTCTTCACCCACAGTAAAAAGCTATAGCATTTCAGAACTGGAAGAGAACTCAGAGTTCATCAAGTCCAAGTAGGCCAAAATAATTTGATTTTATTTGGGCCACATAATATCCCTGTGAGGTTCAGAGAAGCAGAGATTACAGATGGACAAGCTAAGGCACCCGAGGCTTCACTCAAGTCATGGGGTTATGTATGGCACAAAACTCCTGGCTTCCAGTCCTGTGTCTCTTCTTCAGCAACAATTACATAACAGAACATACTTTATTATCTTAAAGCAGCCGCTCTGTCAAGCTTAAAAAGAATAAGGCTGGGCACAGTGGCTCACACCTGTAATCCCAGCACTTTGGGAGGCCGAGGCGGGCGGATCAGCTGAGGTCTGGAGTTTGAGACCAGCCTGACCAACATGGAGAAACTCCATCTCTATTAAAAATACAAAATTAGCTGGACGTGGTGGCGCATGCCTGTAATCCCAGCTATTCGGCAGGCTAAGGCAGGAGAATCACTTGAACCCGGGAGGCGGAGGTTGCAGTGAGCCAAGATCCTGCCACTGCACTCCAGTCTGGGCAACAAGAGCGAAACTCCATCTCAAAAAAAAAATAGAACTCCACTTCAAAATAACCACAGGCCAGAGGGATCACACAAGCAAAAGATCTTAAATGAATACAAATGAAATAAAAAGTAGAGACTTAGATGAGGAGACTCTTTCGGGGCCTAGTGGCTTCTACAACAGCATGTGTTCCAAAAACTTCTAAGCTTACTCTCTGGTCCTATCCTGTTTATTGAGATGAATTGCTCAATTCACCAAAATTCTCCAGGCCCAATTTCATCTGCTAGGTAGAAAAAAGTTCTGAGAAACCAGCATGCTATGAGGAATACAAATGAGCAAAATGAAAGGAACACTCTCTACAGCATGAAGAGCTATAAATTAATGGGTTGATAAAGTTGAAAAGAGGCCTTGACAGGTAATCTAGCTGCAAAATATAGAATACGGTAAATTATTATCTGCTACCCTGGCAGCTATTAGGGAGTTGAAAATACATGTATCTGTATTTCCAGAACACTTTGTCACGCAGTTGGGAAGAATGCAGAATGGAGAGGGATTCACTTATCTACTTCCACTGCTCCCCTCCATGATGGGGGTTTTTGCTTAGTCCAAGATGAGAGTTGATTGGGGCAACAGAGGTAGCCGTGAAGTAGAATGAAGTTTATTCCTGGAAACATTCCACCCATTGCCATTCTTACTGCCACCCCCACATTACTGCTCAGCTGCCTCCCCACTATCTTTTGCCATATTTAATAAATGTCTTTATGCTATCCGTCTTTATCCGAGGCTTCACACTATTAACTATTACAAGGAATGTTTTCCCCCTAGCAGTAAGTTCCTTTCCCCTCTAGACTTACTAACTAATAGTCATCACATCAACTTCATGTACTCTTCCACAAACATTTGTGGACCCTATTATTTATTAGGCACCAGCTTTAGCTTGTAGCTTCTCACCTCACCAAAATCCTTAATCAGATAAAATGCAGCTAGGCTCCAAAAGATGCTGATGCTAGAAATGTCAGTTGCACAGCAGGCCAACAGAGCCTGGTATTTCCAACCCCTAGATGTAGGGCAATGAGTCATGTGAGGCAAGGCTGCTGCTTGAATGACTGAGCAGAGTCAGGACCTGACAGTGGCCCTAGCCTTCCTGTTCTCTGAACAGCTGCTGAGCCCCAGCTTTCATCAGCGGATGCATGAGTAGAAGGGAAGTTCAACCCTGGGCAGCTGCCATGCAGTCAGAGGATGCGAGTGACCATCAGATATTTATCTGGCTTATTCCCTTTGTGCCCCAAAGACAAATAGATCTTTTCACAAAAGGTAGAACAAGGTCTAATGTACACACGTTACCTCAGGTTGAGGAACAGCAAAGTGTTTTCAGATATCTCCACTGATGTTCAGAAAGATGCCCCATTTTTCTCCATGCAGTTTAAGTGCCATTTTTTCAAACCTCATAGCACTTGTTATGAATAAACCAAGCAGGCTTTGTTACCATCTGAAATTCTATAATAAGTATTTTTCAGCCTTGGCCAGCATTCTAGAGAGAACAGCTTAATTATCACCACTGCAAAGTCCAAGGAAATCAGAATATGAACCCACCATTGATATATTTTCTTTTGACATACACAATTTTACTGAAACTGCTGACTTGGAGTTTGAAATGCAAAGATGTTTCATTTGAAAATTTTACAGGGACTATGGCTCCAGGAAGGCTCTTTGTATCCCTATTACAGCAATGCCATATTGCCTACCTGTTTGAATTCACTATATTCTTAAATCTAGAAGCCTTTCAAACAGGTTCAAGCTATAATCTCAAACATGTACCTCCTTTGTCTTTATTATTCACTTTATAATTGTATGCCAATGACCAATATAAAAGATGTTTCATTTAGCACTATAGCTAGCGGTATATCCATTCCTGCATTTCTGAGACATCTGCCAAGGTCCATGTTTGAGCAAAAATGTCATGCATTCTGTGTTGATCTCAATTTCCTAGGAAGATATGTGAGATGGGAATAGGCAAATTGACATTGTACTTTAGTGTCTGCTGGAATTATTTTGGATTCTTGATATCTAGAAAAGTGGTTTGGATAGTTGGCCAGGCCAGACATAGTGCATCCCTGTTTCAAGGAAGGTGAAGCAATACACTGGGCCATTCCCAAGCACTGGGGAAATGCTGTTTGATTAGGGAAGTTGCTAGTTCTGAAGACTGAGTGATGTAAATACTCCGTGAGGAAAGTTATTGGTCAGTTGATAGGTCAGCCATGGTCTGAAGACTTTTTCTTTTAACATAACAATTTGTTTTCAGACTTTAAAAAATCTCCAATAGACTCAATGCTAGCCAAGTATTTGGTGGTTTTGTGAAGGTTTTTGGTATTCATGTCAACTGCAGTTCTTCAAAAACCCGTTTAAAATGTTGTTTCCTTTCCATATGGCATTCTGAAAGGGAACAAGGGATTACAAATTTAAGATTGTGACAAAAAAAAAATGTTCTTTGTAACTATTTCTGTATTTTCTAAGCTTTGTAAATGAGTTTGACTCATATTTTGCCAAGACTGAATATTAGGTTTATTATTGGATTGTGATTTAAAACAAAAACAAAAGTACATATATTCTTGGCAACTGGAACCCTTATATATGTATAATTTGTTGTAGGCTTTTGGTTTGCATTTTTTCCTATGTTTTGAAGTTTGATTGACTATATAAATGAGTCTTGAAGAAGGATAAATCATCTAAGCTTTATTTCAACACTTTCAAAGCAGGTTTAGCACAATTTTAAAGTCTAAGACACTGAGCATTCTTTGCAAGGCTCGCCTCATTATTTCACACTGCGCACTGGGAATACCACATTCTCATGGACTTTCAAACACTCTTAAGGCTGTAACTTTGTCCACTCTTACGAATTTGACTCTACTAGACACGCCAAGTAATGTATCCTTCTGAGAAACCTTGGAGTCTCTGCTGAGACCACGGCTCCCTTCAGGGCGGTTCTCCATTCACAGATTGCTGCACTTTATGTCTTATAATCTTCACCCCTTACCCTTCAGCTCTGGTTGCAATATCTCTGTCCAGATAATGCATGGCCAATCCAAATGCAGCATCCACAGACTGAGCAAGAACCACAAGAAGTCCAGCTGGAAAACTCCACTCAGTAACATAATGGAATGACTGATACATCACATCTCTCACGGAGAGATCTGACTGAGAGATGTACAAACTCAGAGTCAGTAGTGGGAAAGAATTTGGGAGATAAATGAAATAAGATAGAAGGTGCAAACAGGGGGTAGAAGCCTGAAGGAAGCACAACCCATAGGTTGCAGATTTAATTCTCAAGCAGAAATTATGACATGGAAGGAAGGAGAGAGAATAGAAAGATTTATTAGTGGTAGAAGGTTTCAAAGAGAAAATAGGTAGAGAACAAGGCAGAGGGGAAACTGAGCCATGAACATGGCAGAGTATCAATGGGGGTTGCCATGCACCACCACAGCTGAGATGTTAGAGGAACCGATGCATTCTGACCAGCTGCCCAGTCCTCTGTAAGTTTGACCGTGGAGTTCTTGAGGTTATACCCTGTCCTCCTTTATTCCCCTTACAATGCATCCCCACTAACTAAAACACAAGAGTAGGGCTTTTTCCACTTTCTGACAAAAGACATTGACACCTAAGTAAATAATTCATTTACTAAAATGAAATATCTATTTTGTGGGTTGGTGCTCCGACATGTTCTGTGAAGACTATAAATATGAAAATCTGCAATCACTGCTTTCAAGGGGCTCATTTGTTTAAAGATAGCAGTCCATAGTGTGTTGATGAAGGGAGGGAAGAGTTAAAAGCAGGCACCATGGAACAAAATTGCCTGATTTCAAATCCTGGCCTCAATATCAACTAGCTGTATGACCTTGGGCCAGTTCCTGAACCTCTTTGTGCTTGGGTTTCCTCATCTATAAAAGAGGGAAATACTCCAAAACCTACCTCACAGTAGTGTTCTTGCAAGGGTAGTGTGAGTTAAGTCCTGTAAAAAGCTCAGAATAGAGTTCAGACTAACTGAGGTTGTCCAGGTTCTTCTCAAATGTCTTGAATTTTTGTGGAAAAGGAATGAATTGGGTGGATTAGAAGCACCTATTCCTCATGGGAGAACAGTCTTTATGCCAAACCAGGCAGGGTGGTTCGGGAGTTACACCTACATTGCAAGGCAACTATCCACAAAACAGACCTCCACCCAGTGCTCCTGAGCCTTGGTCCAGAAGATCCCTCCTCTCTTCAGTCACCCCCGTGCCTCCCTGCCTGGCTCCTGTCGGCCAGACATCTGCTACATATGCTGCCGTTATTTCTGCTTCACCTTTCCCTACATGATCTTATTCTTGCTCCTTCTCTTCCCTCTTCATACTTTCTTACAGGAAAGATGCTGAGGCAATTTTATTTACAACATATGGAACCACGTAAAACATATATTTCTGCTTGGCTCTGGTGTGTTCTTGAGTCAATCAAAACCATCTGCGCTTGCATATCTAATATCCCCCAGTCTACCCCCATCTCCTACATTGAATCCTTTCTGTATAATTTAACAGTGTTTTTGTGCTACAAAGCCCTTAATAATTTTTAAACAAAATTGCCTTAATACATAGCAATTGCTAAATGCAATACGGAAATATTTATTTCTTTTGCCAGCTGTAGATTCCAAAGGCTGCCTTGCACAACTTGCAGAACTCTTTGTGATACAAACTGTATAAGACATGTTTCTCAAAAGCCACTTTTTTGGGGAGTCTAGCCACACATCACATTCAATTCTACTAGATATGAACTTTGAAAAATTATCAGCAAGTTAACTGCCCAAGGAAAGAACTCAAACCAGCCCTGTAATGTTTAATTTCCCCTTGACCCTTCTGTGACTGACATCTGATATGCAGTGCTGAGTCTTTCCGATGGCACCTGTTTTCCAATTGTTGACTTGTACTTACCATCGCTGCAAAACACTAAGGCATGAATTCTACTGATAGCGGGAAATCCAGCTGGAAAGTAACACCATCAGAGCATCCTGGAATATGTGATATGGTTACATAACTATAGTCATGTATAAGCACCAAAAATAAACAATAATTTTTGTAATCATATACTTATAAAATTATTTAAGTGTTCAGGAATTTTTCAGTAGATTTGGAAATATTTCAAAAATCATTCTTTCAGGGATTTTTAAAGTCCCATGAGTATGCCATTTTCTCGAATGAATCTTTGAAATTGCTTCAGTTCTTCCGACGCATTCAGCAAATGCTGTAATCTAAACCTTTGTTGTAAGCAGTAGACTTGGATAGATTCTGTGAGGAATACAACAATACATCGGACACAGATTTGAGGCTCCAAGGAGTTTACAATCTCATAAAAAGAAATAAGACGTATATACATGTGTTCAGCAGATTGATAGCCATCTTAAAGATGTTTGTGCCCTCCACTCAGGAACCTGTGAACATATCACCTTACATGGCAAAAAGTACTTTGCAGATGTGATTAAAGTTAAGCATCTTGTGATGGGAGAGACTATCCTGGATTATCTGGGTGGGCCCACCATAATCACATGATTCTTTAAAATGAGAGACTATGTATAAGCAAAGAAAGATGTAAATGGTCAGAGAAATATAATATTGCTAGCGTTGAAGATGAAAGGGGCCCATGAGCCAAGGAATGTGGGCGGCCTGAAAAGCTGGAAGAAGCAAGAAAATGAATTTTCCCCTAGAAAATTTTCCAAGAGAGAACTCAGCCCTGCTCACATCTTGATCTGAGCCAAGTGACACCCATGTCACATTTTTCACCCCCAGAACTATAAGCTAACAAACTTTGTGCTGTTTTAAAGCAGTGAGTTTGTGGTAATCTATTAATGTAGCAACACAAAACTAATACAATGTGTAACTTGAATACAAATTAGAATGTGCCAATTGCTGTAGAAGGGATATAAAGTGAAGGAGATCTTAGATGAAGGTTAGCATGGCAAAATTAACTGTCTATCTTCTCTCTGATCTTTATCTTTCTTGACTCTATGACTCTTGGATTTGTAACAAATAACATCCGTATCAAAACAGCATTGTAATATCCTCCCCATCTTCCTGGGAACTCTGCAGCACAAAACTAAGGAAATCATGCAAATGAGATGAGTGACTTTTACAAGACGGGAAGCTAGCAAAATTGGCTATTCCTGCACTGAACACAATTCACACCCAAGAAAAAGTTTCCAAAGCCAGGTCTAATGCAGCCCAAAGTAAGTTTCTGAGATCACAAGGGTAGATTTATGGTAGGATCACAGTGGCATCAAATGCTATTGCTACCTAAGACTTTTTCATTAAAAAACAAATTATTCTTGTAGCATTTCCAGAATGTGATACCCGCTTTAGCAAGATAAAGAAACTAGCTCCAAATAACAACTCCTTTGCTGTAGTCTGCATGGTGAGTCAAAGATGGAGTTCAACTTGGTAAAATGTTTTTGACTAAAGTAAAGAGAAAATCAAAAACAAAAAGGGGGGAAAAGGAATCTGTATGAGAGTCAATAGAAATAATACTTTACACTTTCACATGCAGAGCATATTTATGTACACAACTTAGGTTTTAAGTTTTGTGTGAATAGACATCATGTTTTACTTCTTTTGTGGATCTTATATTTCTTAGCACAGTACCAGACACATAGTAGGTACAACTGAAATATGTGATCAAGTGATGGATTACTGATATTGTTATTGATAATAACAATAACCCTTAATATTTCTGAGGAAGGAATATAAAAAGCAAGCAAGACAGATTCTAAAGAGGGAATATGATAAAGAAGGAATTATTATGTTAAACTTGATAAACATTTTAGTGGGTGTTGCATCTTTTTTGTGTACCCCTGTTTAACAATGTGTAATCAGATCATAAGCACAAGACTATATTATTTATGTACACAATTTATATATTACAACAATGCTGTTAAAGTCTTATAATCCTTGCTTTTACTGATGAGGAAGCCAAGGTCCCAGAGGTTTGATGGCTTGTTATTAAGTAGCAGAGCACAGATTCACACCTAGGAGTAAGTAGAAATCCAGACCTCTTTTATTCACTGCCCTAGTGTAAGAGAAAGGTAGTAGACTATAGACTCCAGGAGAGCAAGGGCTCTTGATACTCCCAACACTTGGCACAATACCTGCACATAGAAGGGTTTCAAAGGTGATTGTGAAATGGAGTGCAGTCTGGCGAGTGACAGTACTCTCTGCATGCTCCTTTACCAGACAGCCCCGGAAAAGAAGACAAGATAGCACACCTTAGGACAACCTTCTCAAGTGATTTTAGGCAGAACTTTTAAGCCTTTGGCACATATTTGAATCACCTGTGGAGATTTTTAAAATTCAAACATCCTGGCCACACCCTAGACCTGCTAGCATAATATCTAAATGAGACCCTCCAGAGCTAGGTCTCACTGAATCTTTGCTATTGAAACACAAGTTTTGAGTCAGCACAGAGCAGAAACCAAATGGTTCTGTTGTTTCTTTTTTTCCCCTTATTTAAACAAGGTATTAACAAACAAATGACACCTAAATCTTTCCAGACTGCTGATATAAGTAAGGACAGTGCTGAACCCTGAGCAGGCCTGGATTCCTTAGTAATGAAGTGCACCCAGACGAGTTTCTCTTGCAGCTGACAACCAAATTCTGTTGGTGGAGGGAGAGCAATGGGCAATTGAAAAACTATTCTTGGCACATGGAGGGTAACAACACACACTTGGGCCTGTAGTGGGGAAGGGAGAGCATCAAGATAAATAGCTAGTGCATGTGCGGCTTAATACCTAGGTGACAGGTTGATAGGTGCAGCAAACCACCACGGCACACGTTTACCTATGTAAAAAACCACACATCCTGCACATGTATCCCAGAACTTAAAATTAAAAGAAAAAGAAAAACTGTTCTTGGTATGTTGGAGAGGTCTATACGCTTGTACATATAGCCAGAAATAACGAGAATATTATATCATAATGCTCTTACCTCATTCTTTACTCTGAGGGACCTGTTTTTCTCTTAATAGAAACCTAAAACAATGAGCACTCATAATTCTGAATAGAGCTAAAAAGTTTGAAATGGGAACTCTGCAAACATTATATGTTCTCTCTTATTGTAGCATCTTGTTTATTTTCAGCAGGAGGGCACAGAGATCTGGGTGAGTTAAGAACAATGGTCACAGTTTATTGAACCCACCTGTTTTCTTAAAAAGGATAAATTATTACCTGATACAGTACAGAGTTCTTTTAAGTCTATCCCAGGGGGATGGGCAAGACACAGAGATTCTTGAAAGATGTCCATAGGTCATTTGGATGCACACCAGAATTGATGACCAATGTTCTGTAATCAAAACCCCAACTACTCATGTAGGTAAACCATGCCAGACCCTTCAAAATTCATCATAAAATGGGTCTGATCCTTGACTCTACACTCCCTCCATTGTCTTAATGAAGTTACTCTTTTCAAGTCTCCTAAATACAAAGAAAGAAACTGGTGAAATCTAGGAAGGGTAATATTTTAAAACAAACTTTTGAAATTGTAGCTGAAAAGAATTGGAGAAATAACAAATTATTTTAAAAGGTCTAATAGCAGAATTTTCTCAAAAGGAGAAAAACAAATGTTTAAGTATCCCTTTTGCAAGACAGTCCCAACAATGAGGTCAGTCAAGCAAAGTGGCATTTTTCCTTGGAATTCATTGAGGTATTCAGGTCATAATTGGCTGTGGGACTTGGGAAAATGTGGGAGAAGAAACTTGGCTTTTGGAAAACAGGGAAAAATTATCTCAATGCCCCAGAAGCTCTCTCAAACTACAGATTTGCAGTGGGAAATTTAGAGTTAGAATTTCCAGTAATGAAGACAATATATCAAAGCCATGGATTTCAAACAAGGGGGAAGGTCAGGGAAGTGGTTAAAAAAGGAAAGGAAAACTGAAATAAATAGTCTTGGATAGTCGAATGGTCAAATAATCTAACTGAGTCATAGGAAAGAATGATATTGTGTCTAAATGTTAAGTTGGGGGTGTGCGTCTTGTGCTTATATCTGATTACACATTGTTAGACAGGGGTACACAAAAAAGACGCAACACCGACTAAACAGTTTCATTTATCAAGTTTAACATAATAATCCCTTCTTTATCATATTCCCTCTTTAGAATCTGTCTTGCTTGCTTTTTATATTCCTTCCTCAGAAATATTAAGGGTTATTGTTATTATCAATAATAATATCAGTAATCCATCACTTGATCACATATTTCAGTTGTACCTACTATGTATCTGGTACTGTGCTAAGAAATATAAGATCCACAAAAGAAGTAAAACATGATGTCTATTCACACAAAACTTAAAACCTAAGTGGAATTTGTGCATATTCAGACATTAAGTAATAATTGTCTATATGATGCCAATAGGAAGTGTGATGTGATATGATTTCTGGAATGGGAGGTATCAGTACAACTAGGTTATGCTGAGACAAACCTCAGAGGGAAGTTGGGGACTTAATCAGGATCTTGATGAATGGGGTAGAAGTGGAAGGTGTTAACTATTAGGTTGATGCACAAGTAATTGCAGTTTTCGTAATTAAAAGTGATGGCAAAAACCGCAATTACTTGTGCACCAAGCTAATACTAGTATGTGGAACTAACTGAGAGACATGAAAAAGCTCAGCAGGTACAAGGAAATCGGTATGTCTGCTTGACCACTGGAATCGAAAAGTCTATATTTAATATTTAAGTCACAAGAATCATAGAAAAAGACTGTAGTCTGATAGAATGAACACAGGTTTTGAGACTGAATTCTGATTTTGCCAATATAATCTCAGCTTTCATCTAACATAAGAAGAAATTTTGGATTTACTTATTTGAAAATGGCTTCTGACTTATTTCTGCTTGAATATTGCTCCTCAGCCTCCTGTGTTTCTCAAAACTGCTCCCACCTCTGGCCAAATGCCATCATTACTTTCCCTGTTTTGAGCCCCACCCAGGACTCTTAGGTACTGTCCACTTGATAGGCTATTGCTTCCTCTTACGTGGAAAGAGTCATGTTGAACAAGTTTCCTTAAGATCTCTCCACCAGGGTGGATTTCAGACAAACCTGTTTCTTCCTTTGATTGACCAATGAGTAGTTGCTCAACAAAATATATACATGGCTTCCAAGGATAAATATTTATTCTCAGAGACTGTACAGTCTAAGCCCATGAAAAGGGTGGAATATTTTTATAATTGTCTCATAATTTCTTAAAAACATTTAAACTTTTATTTTACTTTCAGGGGTACATGTGCGGGCTTCTTATATAGGTACTCATGTCATGGGAGCTTGTTTTACAGATTATTTCATCATCCATATATTAATCCTAGTATCCAATAGTTATTTTTTCTGATCCTCTCCTTCCTTCCACCCTCCCCCGCCAAGTAGGCCCCAATTGTGTGTGTTCCCTTCTATGTGTCCATGTGTTCTCATCATTTAGCTCCCAGTTATAAGTGAGAACAATGTACTATTTGGTTTTCTGTTCCTGTGTTAGTTTGCTAAGGATGATGTTCTCCAGCTCCATCCATGTTCCTGCAAAGGGTATGATCTCATTCTTTTTCAGAGCTGTGAAGTATTCCATGGTGTATATGTACCACTTTTTCTTTATCCAGTTTACCATTGATGACCATTTAGGTTTATTCCATGTTGTTGCCATTGTGAATAGTGCTGCAATGAACATATATTGCATATGTCTTTATGGTAGAATGCTTTATATTCCTTTGGGGATGTACCCAGTAATGGGATTGATGGGTGGGGTGGTAGCTCTGTTTTTACCTCTTTGAGGAATTGCCACACTGCTTTCCACAATGGCTGAAGTAATTTACACTCCCACCAACAGGGTATAAGCTTTCCCTTTTCTCCACAACCTTGCCAGCATCTACTTTTTTTACTTTTTAACTAATAGCCATTCTGACTGGTGTGAGATGGTATCTCATTGTGGTTTTGATTTGCATTTCTCTAATGATCAGTGAGCTTTTCTTCATATGTTTATAGGCCGCATGTATGTCTTCTTTCAAAAAGTGTCTGTTCATGTCCTTTGCCCACTTTTTAACAAGCTTGTTCCTTTTTTCTTGTAAATTGGTTTAAGTCCCTTATAGATTCTGGATATTAGACCTTTGTTGGACACATAGTTTGCAAATATTTTCTACCATTCTATGGGTTGCCTGTTTACTCTGTTGATAGTTTGTTTTGCTGTGCAGAAGCTCTTTAGTTTAATTAGATCTAATTTGTCAATTTTCCTTTTGTTATGATTGTTTTCAGGGTGTTCATCATGAAATCGTTTCTAGTTCCTATGCCTAGAATGGTATTGCCTAGGTTGTCTTCCAGGGTTTTCATAGTTTTGGGTTTTACATTTAAGTCTTTAATGCCTCTCGAGCTGATTTTTGTATATGGTGTAAGAAAGGGGTCCAGCTTCAATCTTCTGCATATGGCTAGCCAGTTACCCCAGCACCATTTACTGCATACCATTTACTTCCCTATTTATTGAATAGGGAGTCCCTTCCCCATTGATTCTTTTTGTTGGCTTGGTCGAAGATCAGATGGTTGTAGGTGTGCGGCCTTATTTCTGGACTCTCCATTCTATTCCATTGGTCGACTTGTCTGCAGAGGTGTGTTGGATTTTTTCCTTCCTTTTATTGCTCCCATCCTATGTCTTTTTCAGTTTGTGGTCACTTTTGAACCACTCAAACATAAGAAAAATGCCAATGTTGTACTGTATCCATTTCATGGCACGCTGTTAGCCAGACAGTAGCTGAAGTTTGAGGATTATTTCCCAAAAGAATTAACTGTTCAAACACTTTTGTTTCTCTGTGAGGGTTGGGAAAATGTGATTGTAGTCTAGGTAATGCCTGGACTAATGTATAGACTTGGTTGAGTTGCTTAGCCTTTCAGAGCCTCAGTCTTTTCATCTGGAAAAACATAATATTAGCATCAAGCTTCAAGATCATTAGGATAGCTACATCTAATTTATGGAATTATGGATATGGAGCATAATGGATGGAATATGAGAGTGTTCCAAAATTGGTCATTATTATTTCCACTCAAAAAAAGGCCAGTATCTCACTTTAAGCAGAAAAAGAAAGCAGAAAAAAAGAATGGAAGTAGATGGAAAAAGAAGAAAGAACACTGATGTTATTTGAATGCCCACTATATGTCAAACATTGTGTGAAGTTCTTCACAAATATGTTATCTCAGTAATAACTACCTATGCAATGGGTGCTAATATGCTCATTTTTTAGAAAATTGGTACCTAGGGAGTGTAATAATCTATTTAATGTAATAGAAAGGAAGTGACTGAGCCAAGATTAGAAGATTGATTTTAGGTAACCTTTATTAGTGAGCTTTTCTTGGGCTACCTTCCTCTCCTACCCCCATTAGATTGTGTATTTGATTCCACAAAGGTTTTTGACACTTGCAGCTATCTTTAGGAGGTTCAAACCATTGAGAAATTCTCAGTTACTGTATGTGTGTATTTATGTGTGCATGTGTTGCAGCTGTGTGCAACATTTCAGATGGGGAGAGGAATTCAGGTTGAGTTCATTTCTATTCATGCAAGATTCATCTCACTTCTCACTTTATTATTCATTTTTTTAAAATTATCATTCATCAAATTGGTGCACAAATAATTGTGGTTGTGGACCGTGAATTTTAAATAATTATAACTAGGCTCAAACACATCTTTATTAATTAAAATAGGAACAATTACAATCAACACATTTTTGCCAACGAGAAATAAGTTTGTTTATTCCTGCAGTATAAAAATCCATGTTTTGGGGCTTGATGAACTCTTGGAAAGCATTTTCTGCATCCTGCTGGTTGTGGAAGTGTTTTCCCTGCAATAAGTTGTTGAGATGCTTGGAGAAGTGGTAGTCAGTTGGCAAGAGGTCAGATGAATATGGTGGATGAGGCAAAACTTTGTAGCCCAATTCATTCAACTTTTGAAGCACTGGTTGTGCAATGTGCAGCTGGGTGTTGTCACGGAGAATTGGGCTTTCTGTTGACCAATGCTGGCTGCAGGCATTGCAGTTTTCAGTGCATCTCATTGATTTGCTGAGCATACTTCTCAGAAAGCTGTAGTGGATCAGACCAGCAACAGACCACCAAACAGTGACCATGACCTTTTTTTGGTGCAAGTTTGGATTTGGAAAGTGCTTTGGAGCCTCTTCTCAGTCAAACCACTGAGCTGGTCATCACTGGTTGTCGTATAAAATCCACTTTTCGTTATCCATTACAATGGGATCAAGAAATGATTTGTTGTTGTGTTGGATAAGAGGTGACAATGCTTTAAAATAATGAATTTTTAAAAATTTTGTCTCAGCTCACGAAGTGACAACTTATTAATATTTTTCACCTTTCCAATTTGTTTCAAATGCCAAGCTATGCTCCTCATCTTTAAGGCTCTCCTCTCCTTTGCAAAACTTCTTGAACCACCATTGTATTGTATGGTCAGTAGCAGTTCCTGGGCCAAATGCATTGTTGATGTTGGGAGTTGTCGCCACTGCTTTATGACACATTTTGAACTAGAATAAGAAAATTGCCCAAATTTGCTTTTTCTCTAACATCGTTTCTATAGTCTAAAATAAACATAAAATAAACAGCAAGTAATAAGTCATTAGCAAATATACATAAAGTGAGAAAAGGCCACTGAAACACTGTATAACATAACCATATTTATTTAAGAATGTATTCCAGTGTCATCCATGTCCCTACAAAGGACATGAACTCATCGTTTTTTGTGGCTGCATAATAATAATAAAATTTAAAAAAATAAATAACTAAATAAAACAAAAGAAAGAATGTATTCCAATATCAAATGGCAAATTCCAACAATGCAAAAACTGCAATTACATTTATACCAACCTAATATTTCACTTCCTCACTTCAGTTATTATTATCCTTCCCTGGGGTCTCATTCCAAAATGTTTTCAAATTAGCCCTTATTTACTTGTACTCTTGGAATAGCTATATTGATTTTGTGTGTGTGTGTGTGTGTGTGTGTGTGTGTGTGTGTGTGTACATGCATGGTATGATGGATATGTTTCTAACTTTTTCACTCAATATTAATTTTTGTAAATCTACTTGTGCTACTCTGTGAACATTAAGTATTTCTTCTATTGTTGCACATATTCCATAGTGTGCACTAAACCACATCCCCCAGTGGCAGACACCAAGTTTGGCTGTAATACTCCAATGCCATAAACAATACCACTTCATTGTAGACTTATGTGAGAATTTTTCTAGGTTATATTTCTAGACATAGGATTTCTGGACCATAAGGTTAGCATAGGAGTGTTTAAACTAAATTGAGCCTACATCCTTCTCATTAGAATGGTCCACATGCAATCCCACTTGTTCAGGAGAGTTTCTACTTCATCCCTAGAGAGCCTTCTGCACTTGCCATTGTGGAAGAGCATGCCATGTTAAGATAACATTCATCTCTATTAATATTAAGATCTTCAAACACCTTTAAAAACAACACTTTATAAAATATAAAAAGAGATAGCCCCCAAAAGGACATTTCACAAATCAAATTCAATTCTTAGAGCAGAATAGTTGTGATCCTTTTACAAGAGATTGGAACAGTACTAAGTTTCACGTCTCCCCTATGGGGAAGATATTACATGCCCTCCATTGGAGAGAGAGTCTGTACTTCAGCTTAATGGAAAAATTTCAAGTTTTTCTTTTGTAACCACTGTGGATTGTGAAAAATTACTTTTAAATGGGAGAATGAGATGGGCACTAGTACCCAGATTCTTGGCAAGCCTACCAAGGACTAAATGAGGCATCAGAGCTTCATATAATGGCATGGACCTAAGAAGCCTCCAAGGCTATAGTGACAAGCAAGATGCAGACAGTGCATAACCTCACAGAGCTTAAAGTACAGTGGGAAGGACAAAAAACAAACAACAGTTATAAAAAAATTGTGAGTCTGAGATTTTAGTAGCCTTACTGAAATAAAACTTTGGATCACCTGCACGTCAGACAGAGCCTGGGTACGTGGAATGTGTAGTTCATTGTTTCTTATCTCCCAACTGAGAAGGCTTTCTCAGGCTAAGTCTCCACTGTCTGCAAGAAACACGAGGTCTCTTGCTTACAAAAGCTATTTTCTAACTCACAGTGTGTCCAGGCCCTCACTCTTTTTATTTAAGCAAGATTGTCTCAATTTAAATTTGTCTGGCATATCCAGACCCATCTTTTTGGCCAGGACTTCACTCAAAAATGTATGGCTCTGAGAGAATAATGTTCTTCACACTAGATTTCTGAGGAGCTGTTCAATGTCTTTCCTAATTCGGCAGTGAGAATAATGAGCCGAAACAAAAGTAACCATGACAGGAATTGTCCTCATTAATTATTTTCTCAACATCTCAAGAGGATCTGGTGGGCTCTTGAACTTGCCCCTTGAGTTAAGTACTTGGAATGTATTTTGACTCCTGGCAACTTACCCAGTACTATGATAAATGGGACTTAGCTACCTCAGTTCTGGTTTGTGGGAAACAGTTGAATTTTTTATGGTTATTTTTGTGCGCTGTTACAAAAGAGAAATCTTTTTTAAAAAATATGTATGGGCAGGAAGTATTGTGAAGGAAAAATTATATGGCAAATCTGATCGACTCTTGGGATTTCAAATATGACAAGCTTTTTGTCTCCACATCATCAATTTCATGCTGTTTAGAATAACTGCTAGGTTTTCTTTTAGGTCTAGTAGAAAATATTGGTATGTGACTTACTGTTGACTAGACACATGGGATAAATATTAACAAAAAGGATGCTCACTCCTTACATGATATGTGGGTTATTATGTGTGTTAATAAAAAATACTGTGCTTTTTTATTTTACTTTGTAGATTTGAAGATCTGTAACTAGGGATGTATTGAAATTAAGGGAACTCTAGTATTTTCTTTTTACAGCCATTTTTATGACTAATAATTATCTTCTAACTTATGAAACTCAGAGGATCCTATAATGAAACCATTTATTGGGCACTTACTTCATTTCAGGCACTGCATCATTTGTTCACTCATTTATGCATTTAGCAAACATTTATTGAGTACTTAATGTATGTCAGGCATTTTGACAAAAACTGAGGCTATAATGGCAAGACATAGACCATCCCTAACCAGTGGGAAAGACAGAACCAGAAAGATAACAAGCAGATAATCACAAGGAAATGTTTCGAATGTTATAATAAAAAAGGACACTATTTATTTATTATAATAAAGAAAAAGAGAACAAAAGGAGAACTAGACTAAGGGACTTGGAGACAGAAAATTCTATTTAAGCTGAAACCTAAAGGATGACTGAGAGTTATGCAGAAGAAAAGAGAGGGGAGGAGTGATTTGCAGGCAGTGGAAATAGCCTTTAGGAAGAATATAAGCCAAAAGAAAGATTATAGTATATTCAAGGAATGGAAATGAGTCCTGGTTTTCCTAATTTGTGCAATGAAATGAGGTCATAAGCAGTGGCTAAATTATGAAAACCTTCATAAAGTATGTTTTGGACTTTAGAATTTATCCTAAAACCACAGATAGATAGATACTATACTATATAGACAGATAGTATTATCTTCACTTATCAGGTACAAAATTAGCATAGAGAGGTTAAATATGCTTTTGTTTATTCAGCAAGAAATTAGTCAAACCAGATTTTTTAACAATCGCTGCCTGGCTCCAAAATCTCTGACTTTTACTTTATATGTTATGGCCTGTCTTCTAACTCACATAAAACCTAGTCGCTGAGTGGCCTTATCTTGACCAACAGTTGCATTCAGAGAGACATTGATCCAACATTTAAACATGATTTTTTAAAGATTAAACATATACTACTGTGCCTCAGGAAATTTCCAGGATGGAAGGAGTTCCATTCATATTTCAAGTAAAGCTTTATATCCTCCTTTTTGCCTCTTTTGGTCTCAATGATACCTACACTTATAAGCTGTTTCCCACATCTCTCCTATTTCCACACCCAAAACACAAATTCCCTAAGTCTCATCCACACAAGCACTCATACCCCTTCATGTTCTCACTCTTAGTGTAACCTTCATTTATTTCTGTGAATAACTCTTTGTCTATTCCAGTGTGAACTTAGCCATCTTCTACAGTTTCTCCAATTTTTGTCTCTCACCTTCTTCCAATTAGCAGAGGCAGAATAAGCCAAATAGTACTCTGCCTGACAATTTTCTATTAAAGAACAAAACTCCTAAATAATCATGGCTGAGAAGAATTCGGACATACATTAACTCTTATATATTCATGAATGAGGTGCATGAATGGGGTGTTACTGAGAGCCCAGTGACTTGGAAAAAGGGTTGCTTCTGTGCAAAGACAGATGCCACAATTCCAAGTGTCCTGGGGTGGAAATCACATGGGATATCTGGCCAGTTACTAAGGTGAATTTATTGGAATGGGAAAAAAAAATACAACTTGCTATGTGTCGCTCTAGAAAAAGCAGGCCATTTCCTTAACACAATGGCCCCAGCAGTAAATTTCAAGCTGCTTCCATTTCACCCTGAAGAAGAAAACCTGTTCCTCTGAAATGCCTCAGGAGAAAAGCATCAACTTGCCAAACTTATCACCACCTGGAGAAAAATCTCCCTATGCCATTATTCACTTTCCCACAAGCACTTATTGATAAGAAAAGGCAATGGGTCTATTTAAGGGACATAATAGCTTATGAGAAGATGATGGCATCAAGTAATCAGGACACTGTAAGCAGAACTAATGGAAGAAACAGGAGACTCTAATAAAAGCCTTATGAAGGAGACAAGTTAGAACACATACATACACACAGACACACACACACACACACAAAAGAGTATTTGGACCAAAATAAAGAAGAATCCAAACTTAAAAATTAGAGAAATTGAAAATAAGTTGGCTACCAATAAAAATTTTCTTGTGTAATTTAAAGTATAAATTGCAAAGTGCAAAGGAAATTCATAAATGAAATCTTAAGAAATATATAGGTGAAAAAATAGATTAAAAATGATAATCAGGAAGATACTTCAAGATGGCTGCTGACTAGAGGCATCTGATACTCGCTGTCCTCCTCCACAATGAAAAACCACAAGAGTGAGTAGATAATCACACTTCAAATGGATCATCTAAGAGAGAACATTGGAATTCAACAGAAAAGTAACAGGAAAGACCCAGCACAAGGAGAAAGAGGAAAATGAGTCAGCCCGCTTGACAGGGATTGGCTGGGGAGACTGGAGAGACTTCCTAATGTGGGGAAAGGCAAGTGAGTGACCCCCAGGGATCCATATTCCCACCACAGATTCCTACAATCCTAGCCACAGTAGATTCTCCAGACCCTTGCAGGCCCTAAGACTAACACAGAGAGTGTCTGAAGATCACAGGAGTGTCTGGAGATCACATAAAGGCATTGCTACAGGGAGAGAACTCACACTGGGTCCCACACACCTGTAAGCTTTAAGCAGCTATAGCAAGGCTCATATTGAGAGCCCAGTCCCCATTAGACTGTATCTTGCGTTGGAGCCTACCACAGTTGGTTCTGCTGCTGCTAGGGCAAAAGCATGAGCCATTGGCAATGACCCTGCTGCCCCCAGCAGCAAAGACATCATGAATTTTCACATGCCCCAAGGGCAAATTCCCTGACCCACAGCCACCACCCCTGTGGGCTGCCGCTACTGGGGCCAAAGCAGAAGTGAAGTACAGGCTTCCCAGATGCCTGAATACAGTTACTGCCACTGAGAGCAACCCTGCTCTCCTCAGTAGCAGGGCTGCAGTGCTGCTGCCTCCCCTACTCAAGCATTCGGCCAGTGTGCTGGATATCACCTCACTCTTGCCTACCACGGCCAGTGCCTACATACACCACCAGGGGACTTCAGAACAGGTCTGCCCAACCTGTCTTCACCCCTCCAGTGTGCCGGCATGCTGTCTAGGGACCTGGAAACCATCCAGCCCAGTCTACCACCAATGGCACCTGAGCACTCCTTCAGGGGGCCAGAGGTCAGGCCCACCCAACCTGCGGCTATCACCACAGCTGACACTCACCCACATATGTCACCTCCTGTGGGCCTCAGGATTGGCCTGTCCAGCTCGTCACAGTCACCACAAACACCAGTACAAATCTCTCAAGAGCCAGAGGGTTAACCCACCACTCCCATTGCCACACTCACTACCCAGAAGCCTCAGAATTTGCCTGCCCGCCCAAGCCTCCAAAGCCATTACTGGCACCCAATCGAGCCACCTGGAAGACCAGAAACTGGCCTGCCTGGACCCGCTAACACTAGTGCCAGCATATGGCTCACTGGCGTCCAAGGATGGGTGTGCTCAGCTTGCCAATGCCATCACTGAGGCCTGAGGACAGGCCCAACTAGCATCGCCATTTCCAACAAAACTTCACCACTGCCTCCACTAACAACTGCGCCCTAAGCCACTAAGGAAAGTACAGATATCATTGATACTATTTACAGCTGAAGAAATTATGCAGAGACTACACTACTGCACACACCCAGAATCAAAAACCAAAGTGCCCTAACCAACCAACTCCATAGACATATCTCCAGAAAAAAGTCCTCCCCATTGCACAACAAAAGGAAATTCAAAAAATTGGAAGAAGGCAGCTGTTACATCCAATGCATGGATATCAACATAAGGACACAGGAAACATAAAAAAGCAAGGAAACATGACACTTCCAAAGGAACATAATAATTCTCCAGCAACATATTTCAATCAAAAAGACATTTATGAAATCTCAGAAAAAGAATTCAAAATATAATATTAAAGAAGCTCAACAATTTAATAATAGAAGAGAATACAGAGAAACAATACAAACAAATCAGAGAACATTTCAGGATATAAAAGACAAATTTATGAGATACATATCATGAAAAAGAACAAAACAGAAATTCCAAAATCACAACATTTTATTAAATGAAATACAAAATGCATTCAAAACTTCAACAACGGATTAAATCAAGCAGATGAAAGAATTTCAAAACTTGAACTTTAGCGTTTTAAAATAACCCACTCAGGCAAAAATAAAAAGAAAATAATTTTTTAAAATGAATACTATGTTTGTGACATATGGGACACCACCAAGTGACCAAATTTTTTAATTTTCAGAATCCCAGAAGGCAAAGAGAAAATTAAAAAGACAGAAAAACCATTTAACAAAATAATAGATAAAAACTTTCCAAGTCTAGCAAGAGATTTAGACATCCAGATACAACAGGAGTCTTATGTATACCCAAACAGATATATTTCAAAAAGATCTTCTTTAAAGCATATTATAGTCAAACTGTCCAAGGTCAAAGACAAAGAATTCTGAAGGCAGAAAGAGACAGGCTCTAAGTCAAAAATAGCAAAAAGAGAAAAGGAAGGCCATTATATAATGACAAAGGGATCAAATTATCAAGAAAATATAAGAATTCTAAATACACATGCACTCAGCATCGGAGTACCCAGATATATATAAAGCAAATATTATTTGAACTAAAAGGAGAAATGGATTCCAACACAATAATAGTTGGGTACTTTCACACTCACTTTCAGCATTTGGCAGATCATCTAGACAGAAACTTTAACAAAGAAACATTGGATTTAAACGGCACCATAGGCCAAATGGACATAACAGACATATACAGAACATTTCATCCAACAGTTAAAGAAGACAGATTCTTCTCATTAGCACTCAACACGTAATCTACCCTGAAAATTTCTCCAGGATAGATTATATGACAGGACATAAAATAAATCTCAACACATTTTTTAAAATTAGGTCATATTAAGCATCCTCTCAGTCCACAATGGAATAAAACTAGAAATCAATAAAAAGAGGAACTGTATGAGTATACAAAAATTAAACAACATGCTCCTGAATGGCAATTGGGTCAAGAAAAGAAAACCTAAAGAGTAAATCAAAATACTTCTTGAAATAAATGAATATTGAAACACAACATGCCCAAACTGATGGGATACAGAAAAAGCAGTGCTAACAGGGAAGTTTGTAGCAATAAACACTTATATCAAAAAATTAGAAAGATTTCAAATAAACAACCTAATGATACACCTCAAAGAACTAAAGAAACAAGAAGGAATCTGAACCACAATTAGTAGAAGGAAAGAAATAATAAAGTTCATGCAGAAATAAAAAAAATAGAAACTAAAAGGCTACTAAGAATTAATGAAATGAAAAGCTGTTTTTCAAAAGATAAGCAAAACCGAGAAACCACTAGTTTTACTGACCAAGAAAAAAAAAGAGAAGATACTATATAATCTATTATCTGTACAGATATTTGCTGGCATACTTAAAATAGTTTCTTTGTTTAAAAGTTGTTATTTTTGATAGCATAATATTCTGTGACAGTGTATTTCACTCTCTTTTATTTTTATAAATTTCTTATATTTCTTACACATAATTTTATTTAAAAGTCATCTTAAAAATAATGATAGTATACAAAATTGCATTAAACTGAGGAGTGGACATTAAAAGACCTTATATATAATTGTCAACTTTATCTTCTAGAAGCAAGTTATGAACTGTTTTTGGATAAATCTTATTTTT